>NW_020837948.1:43724121-43783459 GCF_003676395.1 Aethalodelphis obliquidens | reverse complement strand
CAACTAAAAATATAAATCTGATACCATAATTTTCAGATGGAAAGTTTAAAAAATATTGTCTACTTAGCAATGTAAGAATTACGTGTTCCAAACAAAGAAGCATTTCCAAAGATAGTCTAATTCGTAGTATTGTTTCATTTAGTCTTGCATATGCAGCTGAACTTAGAAGTTAAGTGAAAAGAGAAATAATTTGTAGGTGCCTACCATTTCAGTTAATTCCTGTCACTTAATTTTACTAATGGTCTTAAAAAGTATATGACATATATATTAGTTTGCTAGGGCTGTTAGAGTATCTGAAACTGAGTAGGTTAAACAACAGAAAGGTACTGTATCATAGTTCTAGAGGCCAAAAGTCTAAGATCAAGGTGTCAGTGGGCCGTGTTTCTTTTTGAAGGTACTAGGGAAGAATCTATTCCAGATCTTTCTCCTAACCTCTGGTATTTCCTTGGCTTGTGGCAGTGTATCTCCAGTATTTACACAGTGTTCTCCTTGTGTTCGTGCCTCTACATCAAAGTTTTCTACAGTATTAGGTTATCAGTCATATTGGATTAGAGGCTCACCCTACTGTAGTATTACCTCATTTTAACTAATTACATCTGCAGTGACCCTTTTCCCAAATAAGGCCACAGTCTGAGGAACTGGTAGTTATGGTATGTAGTTATGGTATGTATATTATTTCAACATATGAATATGGGGCTACATGATTCAACCAACAACAATGTGATTAAAGACATTTTTGATCGAGTGTCTCTGAATACAATAAAAAATTATTTTTATATGTTAAGAAATGTGTTGAAAAGTTAATGTAAATAAGTCAAAACCACAAAAGATGATTTCTTTTCATTGGTTGCTATTGAGGCTGGTCTGATTATAAAAGATAAATTCAAGGTGACACTATTTTGAACATAGTTCTCTTTATTGCATTATTCTCCAGGAACATTTTTTGCGGGAGGGGGGTACTAAAATATTAAAAATGGAGCAAGTCATGGATATGGCAATGATCATCATGAATTAAGCAATCTTCTTGATTTAAGTCACAGTAAGTTTAAGACTGCTTGGTGAATATAGAGGTCTGGTGTACTATAGGGAGATCAGATGACAATGTTGGTATAATACACCAAGAGATGATTTTTACTTATGAGAGACACCAATTTGTTAATATCATTTGAGAGAAAATGGCTATGTCATCTCACTAGAAAATATTGGATCAAAAACTTGGCTTTTTTTAAAATTGGCATTGTAATTCATTTGAATAAACACTTTGAATAATTCTCTGCAAATGGGTTCAAAAGTATGTGCTTTAATTCATTTGGAAAGGAATAACATGTCCAAATTTGCTATACTAATATCAGATTCCAGAAATGAAATAAGTGATGGCCTGAATTACTTTCCAAAAATTGGAGTTTTAAAGGTTGAAAACACACACATATATATATGGATTTAAAAATCTCAAATACTGTGAAAATGGACGGACACTTTTTGACTTACCTTCTGGTATTAAGTCAAAGGAGTAACAAATTGCTATTAAACTTTTATTTATTCATATTTTATATTTATTTTGAAATTAAAATATATCTAAAACTATTATGCTAAACATATAATCTTTTCATAAAAATAGATTTTGTTATATTTCCACTAGTTACTTTTTCTTATACATGATGGATTCCATTTATTATTACACAGTAGACCTGTTCTGCACATTATAAAATGTATTGAAACACAAAACTATTACTCAGCTTCAAATTAAATTGTGCAACACACTAGACTGCACGTGATAATATTTCATACTTTTAAACACATTTAAAAGAATATTCAGGGGCCTTCCCTGGTAGCGCAGTGGTTAAGAATCTGCCTGCCAATGCAGGGGATATGGGTTCAATCCCTAGTCTGGGAAGATCCCACATGCCATGCAGCAACTAAGCCCTTGTGCCACAACTACTGAGCCTGTGCTCTAGAGCCCATGAGCCACAACTGCTGAGCCCACGCACCACAACTACTGAGCCTGCATGCTGCAACTACTGAGGCCCGCACACCTAGAGCCCGTGCTCTGCAACAAGAGAAGCCACCACAATGAGAAGCTCGCGCACCATAATGAAGAGTAGCCCCCGCTCGCTGCAACTAGAGAAAGCCTGCACGCAGCAATGAAGACCCAACCCAGCCAAAAGATAGATAGATAGATAGGTAAATTCTCTACATAGAATCTTAAAAAAAAAAAGAATATTCATTATAAGTACTTACCACTTTGTCATGTTAAAAGAGTACTCATTCATTCCATAGGGCCAAGCACTGTTCTAGATACCTATGAAAGTACTACCATTTTACCAAGGAGGAGACCAAGGTTCAGAGCAGTTACTTTCCATAACCAGACAGTGATTGATGGACCCAGGAGTCCTCCTTACTCCAGAACCTGTGCTCTGATGTACCATATTGCTTCTCTTTGTACAGTAGTTCAGGGAGTATATTACCTGTATGTACATATGTACATTCGAAGATCTATCTTAATTCTTTATATTATACAATCTGAAGAAAAATAGATATATAATTATGGCTTGAATAATGGCTGGGCAAATCCTTCCAGCAGTTTACTGTATGACTTATGAGCTTGAGAGCGTGGGTTTGAAGTCAGCCTGTGTTTGTGACCTGCGGAAAATCACTCAAACCTTCTAAGCCTTACTTTCCTCAGTAAAATGGGGTTAATCATGCGGTTGCTGTGAAGATTATCTGAGATGATGGATGTTAAGGCAGCCATTTAGTAACTCATAGGGAACCATCAATAAACTTTCCCTGATACAATAGATCTGTTTCATGCACTGCAAATATATTCTCTCGTTCTTTCTTTTCAATTTCTCAATGGTATCTTTTGATGAACAAAAGTTCTTTCATAAATATTTTAAGTGTAAAATAAGTAGAGAAGATAGCACATGTCAGAACAGTACAGAAGTGATGAGTTTCATTAAAGTGAACCTACCATGTAAGCAGTACTTAGAACATTATCAGCACCTCAGAGGCTCCCTTATACCACTTCCTGTTCTTCCTGCCCTCAAAAGATAATTATTATCCTAACACCATAGAAGAGTTTAGTCTATTCTTAAACTTTATATAAATGGCATCATAGAGTATGAACTGTTTTTCTGCCTGGATCCTTTTACTTGACACTGTATTTATGTGATTCAAGCATGTTGATGCATGTAGTTGTGATTTGTTCATTTTTATTGCTGTATAGAAATTCATCATGCAGATATTGCATCATTGACCCACTATATTGTTATAGAACATTTATGTTGTTTCTATTTAGAGTTACTATAAATAGTGCTGCTGTGAATATTCTTCTGTATGTTTCCTGGCAAACAGATGTGTGAATTTCTCTGGAGTAAATATCTAGGAGTGGAATTGCTGGTTCATAACATATGCACATATTTAGCTCTATCACATATTGCTAAAGCATTTTCCAAAGTGGTCATACCAGTTTACAATCCCAGCAGGAGTGTATGCGTGTTCCAGTTAATCCTGACTCTTCGGCATTAGTAACTGCACTGGTGACTGCAGTTTTTATTTTAGACATTTGGGTTGGTGCATACTAGTATTGGTTTGTGTGATTAATTTGCGGTTGATTCTGTGATGGTCGATGAAGGTGATCATCTTCTCTGAAGTATTGGCTACACATGTGTGTGTAGTGGCTATTAATTCTAGAAAGTTCCCTCATACTCTCTCTATCCCTCTTAAAGGTAACAACTATGTTTTCAGTCTCCGTAGGTCAGTTTTATAAGTTCTTAACCTTCACCTAAATGGAATCACATGATACATAGATCTGGCCTTTGTGGTTCAACATAAGGCCTTTGCAATTCTTCCATGTTTAATATTGATGAGAATTGTGTTTCTTTTTATTAGTAAGTAGTATTTTATTTTATAAAGTTAGCATTATTTATTCATTCACCTATTGATTATAAATTTGAGTTGTTCCCAGTGTGTGGACATAGTATTTTCATTGATTGCTTTTAAAAAGTTCTTTATGTTATATAGGTTAGCTCTGTCTAATAGAACTTTATATGCTGTCCACTAGCCAGATATGACCATTGAACACTTAAGATGAGGCTAGTGTGACCAAGGAACAGAATTTTTAATTTTGATTTAAATAGTCACACGTGACTAGTGGCAAAAGAGACAGTAAAGGTCTAGATACGCATCTTTTTGTCTGATATATGTAATGTGGAATATTTTCTCCCAGTCAGTGGCTTGCTTTTTTATTTATTTTAACAGTTTATTTTCATAAACAGTCTTAATTTTTGTAAACTCCAGCATTAATGTTGAAATTTTATTTTCTATTTGTGTGTTGCTACTGTATGTTGTATGCATATGTACTTTTTTATGTCAACCCTTTATACTGAGACTTTGCTGAATTCACTTATTAGATCAATAGTGTTTTGGTTTGGTTTTGCTTTATAATAATTCTTTTGGATTTTATACATATACAATTATGTCATGAACAAATAGATTTGAATCATGTTAGAAAATACCACAACTCAGGTTTTATTATGACCTCTTGAAATCAAACAAAGATGTGAAATAGCAAAAGTATTAAAAAGAAGAACAAGAAGAAAATATGTTTGTCTAATTTTGTTACTTACAAGGAGAGTTTGAATTCTGATTTTAAAAATTTGCTTGGGAGGATATCATATCAGTTAATCAAATCCTCTGTGTGTCATCTAATGGCTGTTTTGTGTCAGTTATTCAAGTCTCTCCAATAATAGGTCTCAAAGACACAATACGGAAATATGCTGAGTCTGCAGAGTCTCTGTCTAAGCCCAAAAGTATGCTCCAAACGAGTGAAGACCCTTGACATGAGAAGATTATATGAGAACATAATAAAAAGAGCTGTAGCTAGGGCATTTACAAGAGCTAGACTGACACATTAAATCTCTTGAGGCCCCGAGGAGAATCTAGAGTAAAAGCTAAGAATATTTCTGTGTTATAGCTGTCTCTAGCATAAAGAACATTGTTAAAAGTATATAGAGTTAACAAGTAAATTGGTTTAAATAATTAAGGTGAACATATATGAATAATTAATTACAAAATTATGGTATAGACTTCTAGTTTCATAGAATTCAAATTAATTCTATCTGTAGAGCCTTATATCTGTGAACTCTAAATTTTAAGAGCATATCATCTCAGAAATGGAAATTTTAAATTCCTTCTTGATCTTAAATGGATGCCTACATACACTTATAGTGTAAGCTGTACAGCAGAAACTGAATCAATTTCCACTTAAACACTATGGCAGATGCCTCTAGAAATAACATAAAAATGACTAAAATATAGGATGCTGTAATGCCTAGTATTAAGTTGCTGCTGATTCTTCAAGTAGTAAACAGTGAAGAATAAGATGTGTAGCTTTTGAAGTGACAAGAGCTGTATCTAGTCACTGGAGTACCGTTTAGAAAATATCTGTTCAATGCAGTACAGTATATTGATGTTTCCCATATACTTTCTTCTACAAATTTACCATTGTGGCTAGAGCCTAGTGAACAGAGGGGAAATGGGACTAAATGAAGTTGATGAGTGGGCAAACACCTTATAGACAATGAGGAAGAAAATGGAATTTAAACATATGTGAAGGGTAGCCAATGAAATGAGTTTAGTGGTGAAATGACATGACTGTGTTGGGATTGGAGGATTAATCTTTATGTAATATAGAATCAATAATGCAGAGTGGACAAGAGAAGAAGAATCAAGTTTTAATACTGGGTTACTGAATTGGAACTTCTGAACAAAGGCCATGACCAATTACTAGAACTAAATTAATTCATCAGGAGAAAAATCAAAATGCCTGTGGTTTCTAAAATTGCAGTAATTGCTTAAAGCTGGATATACTTATAAAAGCACTGGTTGAGCTGTGGGAACTGATTCAATGGAAACTCCTATGGGTGGTGTACAACTTTAAGAATGTTAAAAATTATTCATGATTAAGCCCCATTGAGTTGGTAAGTTAATAACATTTCTGTAGTAGAAAACGTTTCATCAGCTTAAGAAATATTAAAGATCAAAGTATAATAAAGAATTGGCAATTTATTTTAGGACATAAAATGGAAATCCAGGTCTCCAAATGTATTTTATTAAGGTATTTTCCTTCTAAATTAAATGGTGATTATCACTAATTTGATTAATATCAAATTTTCCAAACTTTGGTTTTGTGTTTATATCTAGTTTTTGTATCATAGTTGCAAAGTGAAAGCAAAATACCCACTCTCTTTAGTATTGTACTATACAAAGGTAACAGATAATGTTCTCTTAATACTTTTATTAAAAAGTATTATGACTTTGAATGGTACGTTCAGATTGTGTATGTCACCATATTTGAATTTGTAGAATAAAGTATTTTGTCTGGAGGGTGGGATAAGGATAGAGTTAAGAGATAGACTTTTACTCTTTTACTTTAGAACTTTCAGAATTGCTTGAATTTAAAATATAAATACAGCAGCGTTGGAAATTTAGATACATATGATTCGATTTTCTACAGGCTACCATTATCCATCCAGCCCTGTTGTCGAATCAGAGTAGGGTAAATTTTTAAACTGTTGGACGTGGGAAGGGAGTATATGGAAAGTTAGGCCGGATGAGGAAACAGCAGGCAGTCCCCTTTGGGGGGAAGGAGAAATCGAATGCCAGTTTCCCCTAACCCTAGTATTCTCCTGACGCAAACTCCACAGCCTTAGAAAATGCACATCTACTAGCTAAAAGATTTACTAAAATGATGGCCACTGTGCTAGAAATCATGGAACCACAGGGTTTGCTTCATCCCTATAAATCCTTTTTTTTTTAAATTGGAGTATGGTTGTTTTACAATGTTGTGTTAGTTTCCGTTGTACAACAAAGTGAATCAGCTATATGTATACATATATCCCTTCCCTCTTTGACCTCCCTCCCCTCCCTCCCACCCATCTAGGTCATCACAGAGCTGAGCTCCCTGTGCTATACAGCAGGTTCCCACTAGCTATCTATTTTACATATGGTAGTGTATATATGTCAAGCCTAATCTTCCAGTTCATCCCACCCTCCCCATGTGTCCACATGTCCATTCTCTACATCTGCATCTCTATTCCTGCCCTGCAAATATGTTCACCTGTACCATTTTTCTAGATTCCACATATATGCGTTAATATACGATATTTGTTTTTCTCTTTCTGACTTACTTCACTCTGTATGACAGACTGTAGGTCCATCCACATCTCTACAAATGACCCAATTTTATTCCTTTTTATGGCTGAGTAATATTCCATTATATATATGTACCACATCTTCTCGGGTACATGTGTATTTTTGAATTATCATTTTCTCAGCGTATATGCCCAGTAGTGGGATTGCTAAGTCGTATGGTAATTCTATTTTTAGGTTTTTAAGGAACCTCCATACTTTTCTCCATAGTGGTTGTATCAATGTACATTCTCACCAATAGTGCAAGAATGTTCCCTTTTCTCCACACCCTCTCCAGCATTTAATGTTTGTAGATTTTTTTGATGATGGCCATTCTGACCAGTGTGAGGTGATACCTCATTGTAGTTTTGATTTGCATCTCTATAATAATTAGTGATGTTGAGAATCTTTTCATGTGCCTCTTGGCCATCTGTGTGGACAACTGCCAGGTAGCACAAAGGTATAGCTGGATCAGGACAGATATGGAAGTCTCTGGTTTACCCTACAGATTCCTGGCTAACTAGTTGTGCCAACTTACTTCAGTGACCTTGATATAAAGCAATTCTATGTGTTACATATGCAGTTGAACTTTTTGTATTTCACTTAACTCATTATCATAGAGGTTTCCTTTAATTAATTATATAACATTTTGTTCAAATGAAGTTGGTCAGATTGATTTCTACAATTTTGTAGTCAACCCATTTCTAACATAATATATAATATGTGCCTAGCTTTTTATTTATGTCTGACAATAGCTTATTTTTTGGTTTTGTCCATGCCCTAAGTATGTTAAACACTGGTAACTTCCTTATGGGTTCTCAGGTAATATATTTTGACTGGTTAATCCAATTCATTTAACATTTTTAGAAGCTGTTTATAAACTCAGATATTATTTATAATTAATATTTTGTCTCTGTTGCATTATACTAGTATAGACATAATTACTTGATGGCACAAGAGAAGAAAATAATTTAACCACCCTTGTTCTCATCTTACGTTCACAAAGTAACCTGATGACAATTTGATTTTGCAAACAGAGACAGAGGGCATTTGTCAGTGATTATGAAAATCCAGTTGACTTTCGTGGTCAATGTTACAGTTATTCACCAAAATAACTTTCTAGACAAAGAAAGAACTGTACTTCTCTGCGTCCCTGGAGTTCTATGTGGTCATGGGGCTTGCTTTGACCAATAAAATTTGAGTTGGAATGATACATTCATATAGGAGATGCCATAAGTTTAGAGAAGTCTAGAATACTAGCTGCAGCCCTGAAGAGCTACCTGTACCCACAGTGGAATTTATGTGACTGAGAAATAAACTCCTTATAATGTGCCACTGAGATTTGGGGATTGTTTTGACTACAGCATACACTAGAATATCCTGACCAGTAAACCTGAAACTTTTTGATAAACATTTAACAGTGTCTATTAATACAACAATATTATGTTCTTAATGAGGTCCCTGAATTAAAGTATAATTATTTTATATATTTTACATACTTTATATGAAATTAATTTATATTGGTTCAGATAATGTTTAGGGTTATATTCAATCACACTTTATAATATTTAGTTTCATTTTCCTCTGAGTATATTTTTATTACCTCACTCTCATTATATTTTCATTAAGTACAATTCTCTTATTAATATATCTTCTCCAAAACCAAAATAACCCCTCCTAAGAAGCAATTACTACATCCTTTTGTAGAAACACACCTATAAAACTAAAGATGGGAAATATGATTTTATTTCAGTGTTTCCTTTCAGCTAAGAAGCCTTCTCCAGAGCTTCACTGTGGAGCTTTTGACACTAAACCCAGACATTGAGCATCATAGCAAATTCTCAACAAGATCATTATCTTACATATGAAGTTATACAGTATTATTACTTTAATATAAACACATATGCTTTTAAGTGATTTCTTTCTTATTTTAAATACCCACATCTTGCATGTCTTTTAATTGCACTTTAAGTATTCATGGAAAGAAGCCACAAAATTATGTTAAAACACATAGCCTGCTCACATGTAGTATCAGGGCTCTATCACAGATATTATGAAACTTAGTTACAATTCATGTAGAAAATCAGAACCTGAGCAAATAGAAACTTCTGTAAATTAGAAGAATAGAATGGGGAGAAAATATCTCAATATTTTTTGTGTCCTTGGGGACTTTGGATATAAGAGCATTGAAATGGAACGTGGAACATTGGTGAAATTTCACATATTCGGAAGTGATTTATTCTTTTTCTTAGTAGAAAGTTGATCAAAATTTGGCTTTCTTCTTAACATGATCACCAAACTCAAGACATGAAAGAGTTTAAATTTATTAGGAAACTTTTCTTAAAGAGAATTAGGGATGATATCATGGGTTGGGCGAAAACAACCCATCTCCTGCCACCTCAGATCTCCACAGGTATGTGGGTGTATGAGGGCTTTAGGGAGGCGGCTTGTAGTGGCAGGGGTATAAACACTCATCATAACTGACAGGCTTGGGAAAAAGATGGAGAAAGCCTAAGTGTAGGGCCTGGGCAGGGTTGTTGGATATGGCTGAGGATGCCCATATATAGGAGTACCTCTTACCAGAGTTCCATACACGAGGGTATTTAGCAGAGTAGAACATAGAGGTAGGGCAAGATCAGCAGGTTAGCACAAACCATACCCGTAACAGTTCATATAGTTCCCCAGAT
The DNA here is from genome assembly GCF_003676395.1 of Aethalodelphis obliquidens. NCBI lineage: Eukaryota > Metazoa > Chordata > Mammalia > Artiodactyla > Delphinidae > Aethalodelphis > Aethalodelphis obliquidens. The sequence goes on along the minus strand of NW_020837948.1, from coordinate 43,773,584 downwards.
TTCCCAAACATATTCAGAGACAGACACAGGAGTCACAGTGATAGGCCAAGAACAGGGTACAAAAAGAATGAGTGGTGAATGAGAAGGTAAAATGGACACAAACCTGAGACATGTATCCTTCCCTGTAGTATCCTTTAGTGTTCCCCACCACATTTCTGTGAGAGAGCTGGAGGAAGTGCACATAAATTTCACTTGTCCACTATTTCAACAGATATCCATGAGAGCCTTTGAATGCAGCTTGGAATAATGGTTGGGAATGTTAGCTCTGAATTAGCTTAGTGCCTCAATGCCACTAAGAAGCTGTGGGTCCATAGGGTAGGTTAACTAAATTTTCTTCACCTCAGTTTCCCTATCAAAGATAGTAGAAGTTGGACTTATGTCCTGAGTAGGTGTGATTAATAAGTAATATAAACACACTGCTGGGTATATAATAAATAGCATTTGTGCAGCTGCTAAAACTACTTTTATTACTACCGTGGAATAATGGCCATTTTTCCAAAAAGCAGTGAGACAGAAATGTGTATATATAACACCCTGAACTCAAATCAAATTTTAATATATGGATGCTATGAATATTAAGAATGATCATGTTTCCATTTTTATTCTGATTTGAAAATTCAATGGGACTTGATACTATATATCTTTTTTGAATAAAATTCCTATTTATTTTACAATTCTTATGCATTCTTCACCCTGCTTTCTTCATCCAGTTACTTTTTTCTTTTAGCCATTGAGTTTCTCTAAGCATCATCAAATCCTTTTAGGTGAGCCGAATGATATTGGTGTTGGTTGGTGTATAGGGTTTGTGAAGAGTCATGATAAAAACTGCACACGAGGGCTTCCCTGGTGGCGCAGTGGTTGAGGGTCCGCCTGCCGCTGCGGGGGACACGGGTTCGTGCCCCGGTCCGGGAAGATCCCACATGCTGCGGAGCGGCTGGGTCCGTGAGCCATGGCCGCTGAGCCTGCGCGTCCGGAGCCTGTGCTCCGTAACAGGAGAGGGCACAACAATGAGAGGCCCGCGTACTACAAAAAAAAAAAAAAAAAAAAAAAAAAAACCAAAACTGCATGCGAATATCAGAGACTGGAAAACTTTGCCAATCAAGCAAAGATCTTTACCCAGTGAGGGGGTGCGTGCAAATACCTGAACAGGAGAGATCATAATGATTTTGGAAATTATTCTGTCATCAGTATTTAAAAAGTAGAAAGGGAAGGGAACAGAAAGCATGGAGGTGAGCTAAGAGGTAAAAACTCAGTCTGAGGTCATGAATAGAATATAGCAGTGTGTGTAGGAGTTAGACAGAGATGGTAAATTTGAGGAGATGGAATCGGTGGAACTTGGAAAAATGATTAGAAACTGGGACAAATAAGTGGAAGCAGTCAAATATACACAGGATCAAGTAATTTCCCCCAATAATAATTAATAATCAGGCATTTCTTATAGAGCTTGCTGAAGGAAAAAGCAAAATATTCTTAGTTATACAGATAAGTCATTTTGAATTTTTTACTTGGAGCAATTACAGAAACAGAGGTCTGTGAAATTAATGATAAGGCCCTTTCTGTTAGCATGCGAGTTCTTCAGTTACACAGAAATGGTAGAATCTAAAGAACCTATGAGAAATCCCACCTAGATCCTGTAAACGATATTCCCATCATAACAAACTGAGGAATTTTTTTTTTTTTTTTTTTTTACTAGTTTCAAAATTGGTTTCATATTAAAGAGGAGTTAAAGAATGACAATATTCGTTCACAAACTGCTCCCCTGGATCACAGCAGGGTTTCTGGAGAAATTCCTTGGGACTGACTTCTGCAGTGGGAAATAGAGTAGGGCAGAGCAGCTGGGGATTTGGGTTTCCAAGTGTCCCTTCAAAGCTGAGCCATTCATCTGTTTTATGTATGGAGCTCACCATTAAAAAATTCTACTTGAAGAAATAATTCCATGACTAAAAGAACTGTAAATTATCACTTTATGGTATTTGTAATACTTGAATACAATTGTTAGAATAAACTTTATAGCAATGTCCTTCTCGTTTACTAGTATCAGTGCAGTTATTACGATCTCTATGGAAAGTCTTGAGTCAAAGAACCCCTTTTTGGATATTGATTTGAATAATATGTGGACTTGATGATACGCAGTGATGATTATATTCAGGCTTCTAGTGCTCAGAGCAGGCAGGGCAGAAAGAGGTCCTCCTCATGGACTCACTAAATCCTCCAGGCCTCTGCTCTGGCGAGTTACACATCATGCTCTGGACAAGGTCACTTGGCCTAAGGCGTTTTTATAGACAAGATCATTCTGGAGGCATCTGAGGCACACGTTTATTTTCTCAGGTCCCAAACCAGTATATCTTGAAGCACATAATTACTTCACTAAGGTTTCTGTAGACATTGTAATGGGAAAATACAGGAAAAGAGACAGTTTCCTTTGACACTGAGAGGGTCACTGTTAAGAAGGGTTTTGGCAGGGGACAGAGTTCCATGGTTGAGAGAATGACAGCATACAGAGCCTAGTGTAGCAGTTTGCAAACACAAATTTGAAAGATAAGAGATTAAAAGATGTGGAAGACTATGTTAGTTATCTGCTGCTGTGTAACAACCCCCCCCCCCAAATTTAGTGGTTTAAAACAAAATAATTTATTATCTCTCGTGATTTCTGTGCCAGAAATGTGTGTAAGGCATAATGGAGATGGCTTGTCTCTTTCATGACATTTTGGGCTTCAACTGGAAAAGTTGGAAGTTGAGTGCTAAAATAATCTGAAGTCATTCCACTAACATGTATGGTGGTTGACGCTGGCTATCAGCTGGGGACTTAGCTGAAACTGTTCCCTGGAACACTTTAACATGATGTCTACATATGGTCTAGCCTTCCACACAACATGTTGGCCAAGTCCAGAAAGACAGACAGAGAAAGAGAACCAGGCAGAAGTCATTGCACCTGGTATAATGTAGTCACAGAAATTTGAGAGTTACTTTCACCAACTTCTATTTAAGGCAGTTACAAAGATGCACCAAGTTCAAGAGGAAAGAATATGGATTATATCTCTTTTTTTTTTTTTTTTTTGTGGTACTCGGGCCTCTCACTGTTGTGGCTTCTCCCGTTGCAGAGTACAGGCTCCAGACTCCCAGACTCAGTGGCCATGGCTCACGGGCCCAGCCGCTCCGCGGCATGTGGGATCTTCCCGGACCGGGGCACGAACCCATGTCCCCTGCATCGGCAGGCGGACTCTCAACCACTGCGCCACCAGGGAAGCCCTGTCTCTTGATGGAGTTGTATTACGGTCACATTAAAGAAAAACTTGTTGGACAGAATATATATAGGTGTATCCATCTCGGTATGATGCGATCTGCCATGAGAGAAGTCAAAAGTGATGAAAAATGATGAGCATGTTTATTGTGCTTTGTTCTGGGGTGCCAATCATACTTTTCCTCCTATTGGTTCTGAACCAATTGAAAAATATATACAGGAGTCAGCTTGATAATGCATAAAGCTTCAGTGGAAAATGCAGGTCAAAGTATAAATCAAAATGGTTTTCCCTTTGGAATGAATTACTCACCAATCCATAGTGATGAGAAGACTTACCCAGTGAGATTTTCCTCACTCAGAGCAACAGGGGCAGAGGATACGAGGAGAAGAAAAAGATGAGAAAGAAAAAATAGATGTGTATCTCTGGCCCAAGGTACATTTTCTTTATTCTATGGAAACATCTTCAATTGGAGTAAACTTGCAATGATGGTAGATAGAAAATGGAATCGAGGGCAGGCAGAGTCTTAACAGGTGTTGGTACAAACTTAAAGCTTCAAAGGGACTTGTTTTTGCTGCCAAGAGGATCGATGCAGATGTACACTTTGACTTCTTTAGACTGATATGAAAAGTTTGTGAATTTATTCCATGCCAAAACCCACTGTTATCTGACCAGCAAGGAAACAGTTCTCCCTTAGAAATGGTCTCTGGTCATGAAATTTTCAAACAAAAGACAGGCAGGGTTTTGATTTTTAATGATTCCATAAAACCCACTTTGTGCTTTTGTGTGTGTGTGTGTGTGTGTGTTGTGCTTTTGTGTGTGTGTGTGTGTGTGTGTGTGTGTGTGTTGTCAGATTCAAGAGCCAGACTTTTTTAATGCCTATCTGCCTCTTTCTCCCATCTCATGACTGAATGGATTTGTGAAGCTCAGCCTTGAGGCTTTAAGAACTGAAAGGCCTTTCTCAGCAACACAGGTAAATCACCTGCAGCTGTAAGCACTCTTCACAGAAGGTTAAATTTATTCCATGCTATAGAGTAGGAGTTCATGTCTGTAAATAATTGTTTTATGCTCCTTTATAAACATTTTGGTAGAAGAGAATTCCTGGTTTAAGTCAGTAACATACTTTCCCTGCACTGCGAATTAGATTGATTCTGGTGGCGTGTGAGATTGATAATACGTAGATCTGTGTTATGACAGCCATTGTTTTAGTGCCAAGTTGAAGAGGAATGCTTCCTTAAATGTATCATTGTATAAAATATTGACCTGGAGAACTTCATTATTCAAGCTGGAGAGACAGTCACTACTTAACAGTAATAAACTGTTTCTGTGTTACACTGAGAATACTTCGGGAAATATGAGAGTTGTCAAATCTCTTGAAAATCCTGTCTTTATAGTACACATGACACTAGAGCTATAGCTGTATTTTCTGCTAATAAAAGCAAAGGCACAGACAGATGTGAAGGGTATCACGGCGCACTGACAAGAAACTAAGAAAAATGAATACCTAGTTTAGGAGTCGGAAAGACACAGGCCAATGACCTTGGGAAGCTTTACTCTTTTGAGATATCTTTGTTCTTGTAAGGCAAGCAAAGATAATGCCCCATTAGTGTAAAAAATAAAATAAACCCGAGGCTCTAAACTGAACACATTTTATGAAAAATACCCTGAAGTGTCTCTTAACTGAAAGTCACATGAGATAACATAAAAATAAAATATGCTGAATGCCAGCCAGAATATCTTAGGAAAGAAAGACATTTTAGAAGTTTCCAAAAATGATGTACAGAAGTGCAAATTAAAAAAAAATGACAGTTTGAACTGCTATGACATTTGACATTTCTTTCATTTGTTAGAAAAAATCTTTTCTTCCAATTAACCTCAACATCTCCTCCTTTCCTCCTGTAGCATTGTTAAGGAGGCCCCTCCCTTTTTTAGAAATACTGCAGTTAATGTTACTTAAAAGTAGACACCATGCAAACCTTTTTGTGAATTGCTGTTACAGTAACCTCCTGTTTGTCTGAAATAGAAACAATCAAAATTAAAAAAGAATCAGGAAACATGAGCATACAAGAGAAAAGCTAATTGATGTTTAGTATGACTAATCATCCCAAAGTGCCTCATTAATAATTAAAGAGTATTCATTATAGTTTTAGTGATTTATTTTATTATTTTTTGAGATTTGGAACTCCATCAAGAATACATGTGGGAATGCTCAATTATTTAGAATATCAAATTGAACAGAATACCAATATATAATTCCACTTTTAATTTTTCAGAACTATGAAGTTGGTCATATTTAACCAATTTCTTTGTTATAATAAAACTTCATTTCTTTGATAATACCTATAAGTAACAGTGTAAACTGTATACTTATTTTTTAAATGACTATGAAAAATTCTAAAGAAAGGTGTTTTAATTCTTAGGTATCATTGTATTGCCTGAAGTTTAGATATTGTAGGAAGAATGATTTTCCATTATGTAGTGTAACTATTTTGATTTTATTAATAACATTTCAGTACGTAAAGAAGTCTCAACTTACTAGATTACCAAAATGTTTTCAAAAGCCCTTAAGAAAAATAGGATCCTAGAAGGAAATGCAGATATAAATACACACACACATACACACACACAAACAGAAGGAAGACAAGAGGTAAGGAGCAAGAGACTTTTTAAAAGGGAGAGATAAATGATATCATGTACTAATGGAGAAAAACAAGGGTAAAATAATAAAAACATAAACAAACTGCCATTACTTCCAAAATTTGCTTTGTGCTTTATCTTTGAATTTAATCTATTAATTAATATTAATACAAAATTTATTTGGGCCACATGTCTTTGGATACATTTTATTTTATTTAAAAAATTTTTTAACATCTTTATTGCAGTATAATTGCTTTACAATGGTGTGTTAGCTTCTGACCTACAACAAAGTGCATCAGCCATACATATACATACATCCCCGTATCTCCTACTTCTTGCATCTCCCCCCTTCCCCCTCTCCATATCCCACCCCTCTAGGTGGTCACAAAGCACCAAGCTGATCTCCCTGTGCCATGCGGCCCCTCCCATTATCCATCTATTTTACATTTGGTAGTGTATATGTATCCATGCCACTCTCTCACGTTGTCATAGTTTACCCTTCCCCCTGCCCATGACCTCAAGTCCATTCTCTAGTAGGTCTGCATTTTTATTCCTGTCTTGCCCCTAGGTTCTTCATGGCTATTTTTTTTTTTTAGATTGCATATATATGTGTTAGCATACGGTATTTGGTTATCTCTTTCTGACTTACTTCACTCTGTATGACAGACTCGAAGTCCATCCATCTCATTACGAATAACTCAATTTGCTTTCTTCTTATGGCTGAGTAATATTCCATTGTATATATGTGCCACATCTTCTTTATCCATTCATCTGATAATGCACACTTAGGTTGCTTCCATGTCCTAGCTATTGTAAATAGTGCTGCAATGAACATTGTGGTACATGACTCTTTTTGAATTATGGTTTTCTCAGGGTATATGCCCAGGAGTGGGATTGCTGGGTCATATGGTAGTTCTATTTTTAGTTTTTTAAGGAACCTCCATACTGTTCTCCATAGTGGCTGTATCAATTTACATTCCCACCAACAGTGCAAGAGGGTTCCCTTGTCTCCACACCCTCTCCAGCATTTATTGTTTGTACATTTTTTCATGCTGGTCATTCTGACCGGCGTGAGATATTATCTCATTGTAGTTTTGATTTGCATTTCTCCAGTGATTAATGATGTAGAGCATTCTTTCATGTGTTTGTTGGCAATCTGTATATCTTCTTTGGAGAAATGTCTGTTTAGCTCTTCTGCCCACTTTTGGATTGGACTGTTTGTTTTTTTGATATTGAGCTGCACGAGCTCCTTGTAAATATTGGAGATTAATCCTTTGTCAGTTGCTTCATTTGGAAATATTTTCTCCCATTCTGAGGGTTGTCTTTTCGTCATGTTTCTGGTTTCCTTTGCTGTGCAAAAGCTTTTAAGTTTCATTAGGTCCCATTTCTTTATTTTTGTTTTTGTTTCCATTTCTCTAGGAGGTGGGTCAAACAGGATCTTGCTGTGATTTATGTCATAGAGTGTTCTGCCTATGTTTTCCTCTAAGAGTCTTATAGTGTCTGGCCTTACATTTAGGTCTTTAATCCATTTGGAGTTTTTTTGTGTGTGTGATGTTTGGGAGTGTTCTAATTGCATCCTTTTACATGTAGCTGTCCAGTTTTCCCAGCACCACTTATTAAACAGGCTGTCTTTTCAACATTGTATATTCTTGCCTCCTTTATCAAATATAAGGTGACCATATGTGCGTGGGTTTATCTCTGGACTTTCTATCCTGTTCCATTGATCTATATTTCTTTTTTTGAGCCAGTACCATACTGTCTTGGTTACTGTAGCTTTGTAGTATAGTATGAAGTCAGGGAGCCTGATGCCTCCAGCTCCGTTTTTCTTTCTCAAGACTGCTTTTGCTATTCAGGGTCTTTTGTGTTTCCATACAAATTGTGAAATTTTTTCTTCTAGTTCTGTGAAAATGCCAGTGGTAGTTTGATGGGGATTGCATTGAATCTGTAGATTGCTTTGGGTAGTATAGTCATTTACACAATGTTGATTCTTCCAATCCAAGAACATGGTATATCTCTCCATCTCTTTGTATCATCTTTAATTTCTTTCATCAGTGTCATAATTTTCTGCATACAGATCTTTTGTCTCCTTAGATAGGTTTATTCCTAGGTATTTTATTCTTTGTGTTGAAATGGTAAATGGGAGTGTTTTCTTAATCTCACTTTCAGATTTTTCTTCATTAGTGTATAGGAATATAAGAGATTTCTGTGCATTAATTTTATATCCTGCAACTTTACCAAATGCATTGATTAGCTCTAGTAGTTTTCTGGAAGCATCTTTAGGATTCTCTATGTATAGTATCATGTCATCTGCAAACAGTGACAACTTTACTTCCTCTTTTCTGATTTAGATTACTCTTATTTCTTTTTCATCTCTGATTGCTGTGGCTAAAACTTCCAAAACTATGTTGAATAAGAGTGGTGAGAGTGGGCAACCTTGTTTCTTTCCTGATCTTAGTGGAAATGTTTTCAGTTTTTCACCATTGAGGACAATGTTGGCTGTGGGTTTGTCATATATGGGCTTTATTATGTTGAGGAAAGTTCCCTCTATTCCTGCTTTCTGGAGGGTTTTTATCATAACTGGGTGTTGAATTTTGTCAAAAGCTTTCTCTGCATTTATTGAGATGATCATATGGTTTATCTCCTTCAGTTTATTAATATGGTGTATCACATTGATTGATTTGCATACATTGAAGAATCCTTGCATTCCTGGAATAAACCCCACTTGATCATGATGTATGATCCTTTTAAAGTGCTGTTGGATTCTGTTTGCTAGTATTTTGTTGAGGATTTTTGCATCTGTGTTCATCAGTGATATTGGCCTGTAGTTTTCTTCCTTTGTTACATCTTTGGTTTTGGTATCAGGGTGATGGTGGTCTTGTAGAATGAGTTTGGGAGTGTTCCTCCCTCTGCTATATTTTGGAAGAGTTTGAGAAGGATAGGTGTTAGCTCTTCTCTAAATGTTTGAAAGAATTTGCCTGTGAAGCCATCTGGTCCTGGGCTTTAGTTTGTTGGAAGATTTTTTTTTTTTTTTTTTTTTTTTTGTGGTACACGGACCTCTCACTGCCGTGGCCTCTACTGCCATGGAGCACAGGCTCCGGACACGCAGGCCCAGCGGCCATGGCTCACGGGCCCAGCCACTCTGCAGCATGCGGGATCCTACAGGACCAGGGCACGAACCCGTGTCCCCAGCACCAGCAGGCAGACCCACAACCACTGCACCACCAGGAAAGCCCTGTTGGAAGATTTTTAATCACAGTCTCAATTTCAGTGCTTGTGATTGGTCTGTTCATATTTTCTATTTCTTCCTGGTTTAGTCTTGGAAGGTTGTGCATTTCTAAGAATTTGTCCATCTCTTCCAGGTTGTCCATTTTATTGGCATATAATTGCTTGTAGTAATCTCTCATGATCCTTTGTATTTTTGCAGTGTCAGTTGTTACTTCTCCTTTTTCATTTCTAATTCTATTGATTTGAATCTTCTCCCTTTTTTTCTTGATGAGTCTGGCTAATGGTTTATCAATCTTTTTATCTTCTCAAAGAAGAACCAGCTTTTAGTTTTATTGATCTTTGCTATTGTTTCCTTCATTTCTTTTTCATTTAGTTCTGATCTAATCTTTATGATTTCTTTCTTTCTGCTAACTTTGGCACTTTTTTGTTCTTCTTTCTCTAATTGCATTAGGTGTAAGGTTAGGTTGTTTATTTGAGATGTTTCTTGTTTCTGAAGGTAGGATGTATTGCTCTAAACTTCCCTCTTAGAACTGATTTTGCTGCATCCCATAGGTTTTGGGTCATTGTGTTTTCATTGTCATTTGTTTCTAGGTATTTTTTGATTTCTTCAGTGATCTCTTGGTTATTAAGTAGTGTATTAATAGCCTACATGTGTTTGTATTTTTTACAGATTTTTTCCTGTAATTGATATCTAGTCTCATAGAGTTGTGGTCAGAAAAGATACTTGATACAATTTCAATTTTCTTAAATTTACCAAGGCTTGATATGTGATCCAAGATATAATTTATCCTTGAAAATATTCCATGAGCACTTGAGAAGAAAGTGTATTCTGTTGTTTTGGGGTGGAATGTCCTATAAATACCAATTGAGTCCATTTTGTTTAATGTATCATTTAAAGCTTTTGTGTCCTTATTTATTTTCATTTTGGATGATCTGTCCATTGGTGAAAGTGGGGTGTTAAAGTCCCTTAGTATGATTGTGTTACTGTCGATTTCCCCTTTTATGGCTGTTAGTATTTGTGTTATGTATTGAGGTGCTCCTATGTTGAGTGCATAAATATTTACAATTGTTATATCTTCTTCTTGGATCGATCCCTTGATCATTATGTAGTGTCCTTTGTCTCTTGTAATAGTGTTTGTTTTAAAGTTTATTTTTTTCTGATATGAGAATTGCTACTCCAGCTGTCTTTTGATTTCCATTTGCATGGAATATCTTTTTTCCATCTCCTCACTTTCAGTCTGAATGTGTCCCTAGGTCTGAAGTGTGTCTCTTGTAGACAGCATATATACAGGTCTTGTTTTTGAATCCATTCAGCCAGTCTATATCTTTTGGTTGGAGCACACAGTCCATTTAAATTTAAGGTAATTATCGATATGTATATTCCTATTACCATTTTCTTAATTGTTTTGGGTTTGTTTTTGTAGGTCTTTTCTTTTTCTTGTGTTTCCTGCCTAGAGAAGTTCCTTTAGCGTTTGTTGTAGAGCTGGTTTGGTGGTGCTGAATTCTCTTAGGTTTTGCTTGTCTGTAAAGGTTTAAATTTCTCCATCAAATCTGAATGAGATCCTTGCTGGGTAGAGTAATCTTGGTTGTAGGTTTTTCCCTTTCATTATTTTAAATATGTCCTGCCACTCTCTTCTGGCTTGCAGAGTTTCTGCTGAAAGATCAGCTGTTAACCTTATGGAGATGCCCTTTTATGTTATTTGTTGTTTTTCCCTTGCTGCTTTTAATATTTTTCTTCATATTTTATTTTTGACAGTTTGATTTATATGTGTGTGGCGTGTTTCTCGTTGGGTTTATCCTGTATGGGACTCTCTGTGCTTCCTGGACTTGATTAACTATTTCCTTTCCCGTATTAGGGAAGTTTTCAACTATAATCTCCTCATATATTTTCTCAGTCACTTTCTTTTTCTCTTCTTCTTCTGGGACCCTATAATTCAAATGTTGGTGCATTTACTGTTGTCCCAGAGGTCTCTGATACTGTTCAAATTTCTTTTCATTCTTTTTTTTTGTGTGTGTGTGTGTGGTACACGGGGCTCTCACTGTTGTGGCCTCTCCTGTTGCGGAGCACAGGCTCTGGACGCACAGGCTCAGCCGCCATGGCTCACGGGCCTAGCCGCTCCACGGCATGTGGGATCTTCCCGGACAGGGGCACGAACACGTGTCCCGTGCATTGGCAGGCGGACTCTCAACCACTGCACCACCAGGGAAGCCCCTCTTTTCATTCTTTTTTCTTTATTCTGCCCTGAAGTAGTTGTTTCCACTATTTTATCTTCTAGGTCACTTATCCGTTCTTCTGCCTCAGTTATTCTGCTATTGATCCCTTCTAGAGAATTTTTAATTTCATTTATTGTGTTGATCATCGTTGTTTGTTTCATCTTTAGTTCTTCTAGGTCCTTGTTAAACGTTTCTTGCATTTTCTCTATTCTATTTCCAAGATTTTGGATCATGTTTGCTATCATTATTCTGAATTCTTTTTCAGGTAGACTGTCTATTTCCTCTTCATTTGTTAGGTCTGGTGGGTTTTTACCTTGCTCTTTCATCTGCTGTGTATTTCTCTGTCTTCTCATTTTGCTCAACTTACAGTGTTTGGGATCTCCTTTCACAGGCTGCATGTTTGCAGTTCCTGTTGTTTTTGGTGTCTGTCCCCAGTGGCTAAGGTTGGTTCAGTGGGCTGTGTAGACTTCCTGGTGGAGGAGCTAGTGCCTGTGTTCTGGTGGATGAAGCTGAATCCTGTCTTTCTGGTGGGCAGGTCCACATCTGGTGGTGTGTTTTGGGGTGTCTGTGACCTTATTATGATTTTAGGCAGCCTCTCTGCTAATTGGTGGGGTTGTGTTCCTGTCTTGCTCGTTTTTTGGCATAGGGTGTCCAGCACTGTAGCTTGCTGGTCGTTGAGTGGAGCTTGGTCTTGGCATTGAGATTGAGATCTCTGGGAGATTTTCGCCGTTAGATATTACATGGAGCTGGGAGGTCTCTGGTGGACCAATGTCCTGAACTTGGCTCTCCCACCTCAGAGGCACAGCACTGATGCCTGGGTGGAGCACCAAGAGCCTGTCATCCACATGGCTCAGAATAAAAGGGAGGAAAAAAGAAAGAATGAAAAAATAAAATAAAATAGTTATTAAAATAAAAAATAATTATTAAAATAAATTTTAAAAATAATTTTAAAAAAGAAAGAAAGGAGCAACCAAACCAAAAAACAAATCTGCCAATGATAACAAACACTAAAAACTATACTAAAGAAAAGAAAATGAAATAAAATGGAGAGACAGAGCCCTGGAACAAATGGTAAAAGCAAAACTATACAGACAAAATCACACACAGAAGCATACACATACACAGTGACAAAAAGAGAAAAAGGGAAAAATATATGTATATCGTTGCTCCCAAAGTCCACCTCCTCAATTTGGGATGATTCAGTGTCTATTCAGGTATTCCACAGGTGCAGGGAGCATCAAATTGACTTTGGAGATTTAATTTGCTGCTCCTGGGGCTGCTGGGAGAGATTTACTTTTCTCTTTGTTCACACAGCTCCTGGGGTTCAGCTATGGATTTGGACCTGCCTCTGCGTGTAGGTCACCTGAGGGCATCTGTTCCCCACTCAGACAGGACGGGGTTAAAGGAGGAGCTGATTAGGGGGCTCTGGCTCACTCAGGTCGGGGGAAGGGAGGAGTACGGAGTGTGGTGCGAGCTTGTAGTGGCAGAGACTGGCGTGACGTTGCACCAGCCTGAGGCGCGCCATGTGTTCTCCCGGGGAGGTTGTCCCTGGATCACGGGACCCTGGCAGTGGCGGGCTGCACAGGCTTCCAGGAGGGGAGATGTGGAGAGTGACCTGTGCTTGCACACAGTCTTCTTGGTGGCTTCAGCAGCAGCCTTAGCGTCTCATGCTCGTCTCTGGGGTCCGCGCTAATAGCCGCGGCTCACGCCCATCTCTGGAGCTCCTTTAAGTGGCGCCCTTAATCCCTTCTCCTCGTGCACCAGGAAATAAAGAGGCAAGAAAAAGTCTCTTGCCTCTTCGGCAGCTCCAGACTTTTTCCCGGACTCCCTCCCGCCTAGCTGTGGCGCACTATCCCGCTTCACCCAGTCCTCTTCCTGGGGTCTGACCTCTGAAGCCTGAGCCTCAGCTCCCAGCCCCCACCCGTCCTGGCGGGTGAGCAGACAAGCCTTTCGGCCTGGTGAGTGCTGGTCGGCACCGATCTTCTGTGCGGGAATCTCTCTACTTTGCCCTCTGCACCCCTGTTGCTGTGCTGTCCTCCGTGGCTCTGAAGCTTCTCCCCCGCCACCCACCTCCAGTCTCCACCAATGAAGGGGCTTCCTAGTGTGTGGAAACCTTTCCTCCTTCACAGCTCCCTCCCAGAGGTGCAGGTCCCGTCCCTATTGCTTTGTCTCTGTTTTTTCTTTTTTCATGTGCCCTACCCAGGTATGTGGGGAGTTTCTTGCCTTTTGGGAGGTCTGAGGTCTTCTGCCAGCATTCAGTAGTTGTTCTGTAGGAGTTGTTCCACATGTAGATGTATTTCTGTTGTATTTGTGGGGAGGAAGGTGATCTCCACGTCTTACTCTTACGCCCTCTTGAAACTCCTCTGGATTCAATTTAAATTAACTAATAATTAGCTCTTACATTCTGTAGTTCTAGAAGGCTTTGTTGTTTGTTTGTTTTACTCAGGAGGAATTTTTATTTTTTTATTTGTAAATGTCCATATCAGGGTATACAATATGCCCATTTTCCAGAGGACAAAACCTAGATTTAAAGAAAGGTTTGTTTTTAAGACCTTGGTCAGCAGTTCTGAAGAAGCTTGAGGCTTTGCATTTCATTCCTCCCGAGCAATCATTTCTTGCAGTTGCCTCAGTGGTGGGAATAGGCAGGGTAGTCTCTTCTTTCTCAGACTTTTCCCCTTGAAAGTTGATTATTTGTATATCAAAAGTTGTTGCAGATTTTATGCCAAGGAAATAAAAAATAGTTGAAGAGAAAACAAAGCAATTAATTAAAGTACATGCTATTAATAGTTCAATATCTCCTAGTTGCAAGTAATTAAGAAAAGTATCCACAAATGATCAACAGAGTGAAAGTATGGGCTTTCTGGGGTACAGTGCTATGGTAACCCATTCATGAGTTATCAAGAAATGGTCTGTTTTCTGGACATGAGACTCTAAGGCTTTTCAGCTATAAAGTCAGGTGATTTCCTCAAATTATCTTTGCTGTCAGTAGCAATTTGACCATCATATATGACATACATTATAGGTCCATATCTTTCCTTTTTATGTGTGTTGTACTATCAATTACACATAAAAAATTACCAAGTATTTTAAAAATATTTTTCAAATATTATGTCACTATGTAATTATAAATCTTTTTTTAATTTTTAAATTTTTGGCTGCATTGGGTCTTTGTTGCTGTGTGTGGGCTTTCTCTAGTTGTGGTGAGCGGGGGCTACTCTTCGTTGCGACATGTGGGCTTCTCATTGCAGTGGCTTCTCTTCTTGCAGAGCACGGGCTCTAGGTGCACAGGCTTCAGTAGTTGCGACACGTGGACACAGTAGTTGTGGCATATGGGCTTAGTTGCTCTGCGGCAAGTGGGATTTTCCCAGACCAGGGATCGAACCTGTGTCTGCTGTACTGGCAGGTGGATTCCTATCCACTGCGCTACCAGGGAAGTCCAGTAATTATAAATCTTAAGTCAACTTGGCAAAATAAACAGAAACCTTCACAGTGTACTAAAAGATACCTACTTTTAGTTGGGCCATAGTGAACTTCTTACATGGGACATTATACTTGAATCCTGGCTGCTCCAACAAAGTGAAACATATTTAACACTTCTTTTCTACATACTAATACTGTATTCTATTAGAGAAGTATCCACATCACTCTTCCTTTTCAAACCATTATTCTGTCTTTTAGTCCTAAAATAAAATGTAAGAGATGCTAAATATTAGTTCCAGGCAGATACAAGGTGTTGAGTGGTAGTGAGGTAACCAACTTGTGTATCACTGAGACGTTCTGGAAGACATGTCAGGAACTCATACCATCTAAATTGTCATGCCCCCTTTTCTAGCTGGCAAACCATCTATTTATCAGCCACCTTTCTATTTGGTTACTTGATATGAAATAAAGCCATCAGCTCTGTTTCCAGGATTTTTCAACAGTAGAAGTATCGCATCTTAAAATAACTTCTGGCTCTGTATCTTAAATTGCATTACAGAGTGATGGGGAAAGAAAGTAAGACAACATAGCAACAGGATTCTGGTCAACCTTGCCTATTAGTATTTTTTTTCCTGCATTCATAGGGGCTAATTCTAGTGTTCCTTCTACCTCAAGTTTTTTATTTTTAAGATTATCAGTCAAATGAATTTTTTTTAGAAGTCTGCCTTATAGAGGTATATATTTGTATATTTACTCTCATTCACTCTCATTCTACTCCCACATTTCCCTACCACATGTTAAGACAAAGAAGATAGAAAGAAGCCTTTGTTAAAGGTTCCGTTTAGCCATTTTCTACACAAAGAATCCAGAGCCCTAATTCCCCCTTCTAATAACAGAACCAGAATCTCTTGAATGACATCTACCAATTCTGAAGACCAAGCACATAATGAAATAAAGGTACTCATTTTCAGGGTGAGATGAGAGGAAATCAGGGAGCTAAAGGTCAGTAGACTGAATGTCCTGAGAGAGAGGGGAGGAAAGCAGAGAAGTAAAGGAGCCAGACAAAGGTTATCACGGGGGCCATATGTTAACAACTGAGATACCATGAGATTCAACTGAGACACTACTCCTAGACCTTCACTGGATGGAGCTCTACAGCTTACAAATCATAATGCAGACCTACAGTCACACGTGTTTTGTATGTTCTTGGGTCTTTGCATGTAGAATTAATCTTTTGTTAACATCTGTTGAATATCTGTTGGTAATAGACTATAGTCTCTCTCTGTCCCAACATTAGTGGTAGGGTATTGGTTAGATGGGTACAATTTTGTTTGGTTGAGGGAGTGATAAAATAGTCTAGGATTTAAAGTTTTGAAGTAAGGGCTGGCAGGGAGAGAAGGATACATTAGCGCCCTTCTGTGTTTCTCATCTTTCTCACTGGGTTTCCTCATTCACACAAAGAAGCCAACCAAGGCATAGATGCAAACTGGTCCCCTGTTTACAGATGAATTGCATGAGATAGTGTTCTTAAGTCAGAACCATTGGATATAGCATCCGGTTCTTTAGCCTGTGAAAGGCTGACATGATAATTAGTAGACAAATGTGCAAGTCATATAACCAACATTCTCAGATGGTTTTGTAAATGAAAATGCCAATTTACTAATTTGTATTGGGAATCAGTCTGTTATCATAGCAAAACATCCGTGTCCAGTGTCAGGAGATCCTGTTCCAAGAATCGAGGCAATTGAAAAACTTAATATTGAAAAATCTACTTGGTAAGTTGTAGCTTTAGGAGAATATATATTTTTATTCCAGCTGGCAGCCTAAACTGTCATTTCCAAACTAAAGTACTTTGAGAGTACGTGTGGGTACATGTTGCATAGCCTTAGAGTACTAATTTTACTATAAAATTTTATTTTTTCTATCAGGAATTAGTTAAGCCATTTAAAAATGTTTGTATTAAAACAAACAAGTATGTTACAGGGTATGCAGAGAAATGTAAGTAGGTATTTTTAGATCAAACACAAAATAAAATTTCCATTTTTGAGGCGCTTTGGTACTAGAAAAAAGGGGCTCAGTACAGACTGGATTGTGTACCAGTAGTTCATTTCATATCTTTTTAGCGAACTATAATCAGAAAATTTGTGAAAGATTCATCGGCTGAATTGACACCCTACTCTGGGTAGAGGTTAGAGATGCATCTCCACAGTGACGGAGACTCACGGACGCATCCTTCCCCTCCAGCGCATCTCTGGACAGGCTCCTTGCTGAGCATTGTTCATTTGTATTCATCTTTATAGCCTCATTCATTCTTTTTTCAATATACTTTCATAACTTTTCTAAATTTATGGCTTATTTTACATTGATTACATTTTAGGTTGACTGCTTCCTGATGATATATAAAGGACACCTTAATCTCATGAATTACCTGTTTCTAAATCACAATGCAGCTTGAGTTACATTATAGAAGGTTTGCCGGCTCCATCTGCATTATATGGATTTTGATCAACAACAATTACATGGAGTACACCATCTTTTCCTGAGTGTTTTTGTATTTCCCTTACCCTTGTCTTAACTGTTTTTCAACCTAGGGTTTTAGATAACATTGCTTTCTAGCTTTTACTTTTTGTTCATCTTCAATAACACTTTTTGAGTGATTCTTGTTTTAAAAAGTTGAAATTAAAGTAAAACCCTCCATAGAAGAGCCAGATAGGTTAATCTACGTAGGCAGATATTTAGATTAAAAACTATATTTTCCAATTTTATGAAATCAAGCCTACTATAATCAAAACACACCAAAAAATAGCCTGAAGTGTGTTTAATAAATGTGTGATGTCTTTCCTGTCTTTTTTTTTTTCTGCTTAATTTATGACCAAGGTAATTGTATAAAAGAAAGTAAAACCAATGAGAGAGGATGGGTGGAAATGAACATTATATGGCAATCATGTGTTTTTCTATTGAATATAATATTCTAGCTCCTATCTCCATCCCTACCTCTTCCATCACTCACAGTTGATTCATTTACTGTTTTGTTTTTATGACACTTGCCAATTCTAAAACTATATTAGCTATTTATCTGTTTATTTTCTATAATTCTCATTAAAATGTAAGCTTCATGAGAGCAGGGATTTTCTCTGTCGTATTCACTCTATTGTTACCACATAGAAGAGTACATGATGGACCTCAGTATCTATTTTTAATGTACAGTTTCTTGTTTCTCAACTTCAGCACTGCTGACATTTTGAACAGGATAAATCTTTGTTGTGAGAGTCTGTCCTGTGTATTGTAAGATGTTTAGCAGTATTCCTGGACTCCATCTTCTAGATATCAGTAGCTCCCCTCACCAAGTTGTAACAAACAAAAAGGTCTCCAGACATTGGCGTTGGGGGAGAGGTGATGGTAAATTGCCCCTAATTAAAAACCACTGGTTTAATAAAATCAGAAATAACATGGATCTAAACCTGTTCTCCTTCATATGAAGAGACACATAAGAGCAAGACCAAAAGAACTTGCTTAAATAGACGAATGAAATTATGGATAGGCAATCCAATTTTACAGAAGATGGAAGATGACATGGGGCAGGGAGGTCAGTAAAGCAATCCAAACCATGTATGCAAATTGAGGATTAAGTTGGTTGGAACAAATTAGAATTCTAGCATTTCTGGTGTGCCAAACACTTCATTTGTCCCTGGATGGTGATGCTACAACAGGGTGACAGGATTAGCTGTGAATATTTTAGTTTAGGTGTTTTTTTGTTTGTTGTTTTTTAATTGAGCCATTGCAGAATGACAGTCTTCCAACCTGCTCTGATTTTGGCAGGACAGTGTTCTCCTACCAACTGGCTGAAAACAAAATAAAGCCTACTATGGGAAATTTTTTTAAGCAGTATGATTAGCTCGAACATACATGGACTTCTTTGCCACTTTCTAAGTGCTTGAACAGCCTTTTATTCTGCAAATTAATAAGGAATTAATATCTGTGATTACAAATAAACTGATGGTCTAAGTAAGTTGCATATATTAATGAATGATAAGCTTATATGAATCAAAGTGACATTTGCTTTATTTACATGATTATATTGAAATACTATAGTAAAGTTATTTCACTGATAGTTATTTATCTGAGAGCCAGTAGCTAGTTAGAGCTGCATTTGGATTTTGAACCCTGGTTTATCTACTTTAAAGCCAAAATATTACCAGTTTGCTAGGATTTGCACTAGCAAAAATTCCTAAATAATGTCCTATAAATACAATTTGATGAAACCCTAAACAGAAAGTGTTTTTCAATCCCACTAAAATACTTAACATGTTATACACTTCAGCAATTAAAATGTTAAAGATATATAATTCCATTTGCTAGAAAGAGTTCAAGATTAGACCAAACAGATAATACTTGAGTTTTGCCCCAGGATCTTCATATTTGTTTAGTCTAAGGACAGGTAAATCCATCCAGAAACCTGTCTAACTATACTGATTTATAGTTGATTTAAGCATTTTTTCTACAATAGTACACTTTCTCCTTTTTTTCTCCCTTTCCATTTTTATTAATTCTTGATGAGAAATCGACCATTCATTTATGTTCCACTCATTCATTCATGTACCTTTTATTCAGTCAAGGAATACATTAATTTCTATAACCCACTAGGCAGAGATAAGACTGTGGGTCTTTGTAAGTTACCTAGGGGTGAAAGAATTCAGCTATTCTTTTGAAATTCTTCACTGAGAAATCAGCTGGGGCAACACTTTACATTGTAGAACTAGAAAAGTGGAATTAAATTGGTACTCTAGCCGGCAAATACACAATTAGAGCAATCATGTGCATGTTCGGCCAATAATTATTTGAAGATTGTGTGACAATAGAATAATGAAAAATAGCAAGCTGTAATTTTATCATTAAAATTTTTCAAATAATTATTTCTAGGTATTATTTAATGTTTATAATATATGTAGTAAAATGATAGCAAATCCTTAGTGCACAGAGGAATGGTGCATGGGGTGGCCACTATATGCTTTGTATTCTTTAATGAGAATAAGCCTATTGTATTTGTTGATTTCTGATATTCCTGTGGGTCCCTGGACAGGGTAGCTTGTTACCATTAAATGGAGTTGAGTTTCCTTGTTTAAAGCCTCTGGCTCCCTCACTCCTTTTTTGCTGTCTCTGATTCTTAGGATACTCATATATGAGTACCCTAAGTCCATCTAGGTCCATCCACATCTCTACAAATATCGACCAAACCCTTTGACTTTTTAAAAAAAGTATTTTCCAGAAAATGTTCACAGTGGCAGCAGCTTAATCATTTTTTGTAGTTTTCAGGTTTACTTTTCAACTTTCTGAAATGCCTTTTCCTTATAATTTTTTTAAAAAGTATTTTGTTAAAAGAATTTTAGAAGGCTTACAAAGTATTTGGTGAGTTAACGCTAATTTCATGTCATATTATACATTCTCATAATACTTAGTCAACTAGTAAAATGTTTTTTAGTATTTTGAGATAATGAGTTTTTATTTTAATGGGTATAAAGAGTAAACTTTTTTACATATTTTTGACACCTTTATAAATTCATCAGCAACATTTTCATTTAGATACATAGGTATGAACAAGATATTTGACTATCCTAGTCTTCTTTGACAGGTATATCACATTAGTAGATCAGAGTAAAGTAATCCTCAGGACATATGTGAAAATCAGTAAGGCGTTTATGTTAATTCTTCATGCTAGACTTGTGAATAAGAGGGGAAGAATATGAATGTGAATCCAGGGCAGTTAGGTAAATTAGTCATTGGTTGAATCGACCAAGGGTTACTAATGAATGGATTTATATCAAGATAGAGTGAGATTCTCTTGGCTCTGCTCTTGGTTCTAACTTAAGGTTTGGATAAAAGATTGAGGACATGCTCATCAAATAAGTGGATGACATTAGGCTGGACCTCGTAGTAAATAAATTAAGTAATAAGATCCATTTGAAAAAAGTTTGACCTAATCTAATAGAATAAAAATCAATATATCCTATACTAGTTCTGAAAACCATTTAAATAAGTAAAGATACAGTTATATGGATTAAAAAGAGTGGCTGGCCAAAACTAATTTTTTATGAAATTCTTTTTTTTTAATTTAAAAGTAGTACATGTTTATCAAAGAAAATTCAGCAAATGTAGAAATCTAGAAAGGAGCCAACAATAATGGCCATAATACTTTCATATATTTTGTTTTTTCATTTTATATACAAATTTATATTTTCCTACATCATTACTAACATTTCAATTTTTATATATGTGATTTATTTTCCCAGTTGTTTCATGTGAGTTTAATATCGTGTAAATTATATATATATATATCTATATAGATAGATAGATAGATATGCATATATGATTTCTGTGAATTACTTTGCTATGATACCAAACAATACTAAACTCTGATAGACGAAGTGTTCTTAGAGAAGAATTTCTTCTGTAGAATTGCATATTGGTTTTCATAGTAAGGGATAACAATAAAGTAGTTTGCTTTTAAGCAGCAGATAGGTATCACTAGAAAAGGTACATTAGAGTAATGTTTAAGTAAGTACATTAGAATTGTCAATCAGATATGGTTTGCTGAAGTAATGTTTCTTTTAATATTTATGGTACCTTGGGTATTCTGTAATTGATAAAGTGTATTATTACTATTATTATTATTATATGATTTATGCAATCCTGGATTATTAATTTTAACCTTTCTGCGGAGTGGGTGAATTACATCATGCACCAACATTTTTACATTTGTATGTATGATGTATTTCTCCTGTGGTTTCATATCAGTTTGTATTTCTGTAACCCTCACACGAAAGAAAATTTAATTGGAGTAAAATTCTTAGTTCACAAATTTTCCTTCCAAAATTCTGTATTGAATTCTGGAATTTGATACTGCAGGAGAAAAATTCTAATGCCCTAAATATCGTACTTATGTGTTTCAATCTTTTGTGTATTATTATTTTCTAAATGCTTGAGGGATCCTACTTTATTCTTGTAATGCAAACTAGATTATCAGTATGGTTTGTAGAATGGGCTGCCCTTCATTGGTTTTTACTATAATTTAGGAATCCCATTAAGTATGCATAATTCCAGTTTAGGAATACTGCCTTCTATAATACTTGGTGATTTCTTCTTTCAGAATAGAAATTATTCCCATATTTATTTTTTTGGAATATTGATTTTTATTTATTTATTTTTATACAGCAGGTTCTTATTAGTTATCCACTTTATACATATTAGTGTATATATGTCAATCCCAATCTTCCAATTCATCCCACCACCACAACCACCACCACCCACCTCCCCTTTCTCCCTTTGGTATCCATACGTTTGTTCTCTATATCTGTGTCTCTATTTCTGCCTTGCAGACTGGTTCATCTGTACCATTTTTCTAGAGTCCACATATATGAGTTAATATACGATATTTGTTTTTCTCTTTCTGACTTACTTCACTCTGTATGGCAGTTTTTAGGTCCATCCACATCTCTGCAAATGACCCAATTTCATTCTTTCTCATGGCTGAGTAATTCCATTGTATATATGTACCATAGTTCTTTATCCATTCGTCTGTCGATGGGCATTTAGGTTGCTTTCCATGACCTGGCTACTGTAAATAGTGCTGCAATGAACATTGGGGTGCATGTGTCTTTTTGAATTATGGTTTTCTCAGGGTATATGCTCAGTAGTGGGATTGCTGGATCATATGGTAGTTCTATTTTTAGTTTTTTAAGGAGCCTCCATACTGTTCTCCATAGTGGCTGTGTCAGTTTACATTCCCACCAACAGTGCAAGAGGGTTCCCTTTCCTCCACACCTTCTCCAGCATTTGTTGTTTGTAGATTTTCTGATGATGCCCATTGTAACTGGTGTGAGGTGATACCTCATTGTAGTTTTGATTTTCTCTAATAATTAGTGATGTTGAACAGCTTTCATGTGCTTCTTGGCCATCTGTATGTTTTCTTTAGAGAGATGTCTATTTAGGTCTTCTGCCCATTTTTTGATTGGGTTGTTTGTTTTTTTAACATTGAGCTGCAGGAGCTGTTTATATATTTTAGGGATTAATCCTTTGTCCACTGATCCCCTTGCAAATATTTTCTTCCATTTTGAGTGTTGTCTTTTCGTCTTGTTGATAGTTTCCTTTGCTGTGCAAAGGCTTTTAAGTTTCGTTAGGTCTCATTTGTTTATTTTTGTTTTTATTTCCATTACTCTAGGAGATGGGTCAAGAAAGATCTTGCCAAGATTTATGTCAAAGCTTGTTCTTTCCATGTTTTCCTCTAAGAGTTTTATAGTGTCTGGTCTTATATTTAGGTCTCTAATCCATTTTGAGTTTATTTTTGTGTATGGTGTTAGGGAGTGTTCTAATGTCATTCTTTTACATGTAGCTGTACAGTTTTCCCAGCACCACTTATTGAAGGGGCTGTCTTTTCTCCATTGTATATACTTGCTTCCTTTGTCATAGATGAGTTGACCATAGCTGCATGGGTTTATCTCTGGGCTTTCTATCCTGTTCCATTGATCTATATTTCTATTTTTGTGCCAGTACCATATTGCCTTGGTTACTGTAGCTTTGTAGTATGATCTGAAGTCAGGGAGTCTGATTCCTCCAGCTCCATTTTTATCCCTCAAGATTGCTTTGGCTATTCGGGGTCTTTTTTGTCTCCATTCAAATTTTAAGATTTTTTGTTCTAGTTCCATACAAAATGCCGTTGGTAATTTGATAGGGATTGCACTGAATCTGTAGATTGCTTTGTGTAATATAATCATTTTCACAATAATGATTCTTCCAAGAACATGGTATATCTTTGCATCTGTTTGTGTCATCTGTGATTTCTTTCATCAGTGTCTTATAGTTTTCTGAGTACAGGTCTTTTACCTCCTTAGGTAGGTTTATTCCTAGGTATTTTATTCTTTTTAATGGATGGTAAATGAGATTGTTTCCTTAATTTCTCTTTCTGATCTTTTGTTGTTTGTGTATAGAAATGCAACAGATTTCTGTGTATTAATTTTGTATCCTGCAACTTTACCAAATTCAGTGATGAGCTCCAGTAGTTTTCTGGTGGCATCTTTAGAATTTTCTATGTATAGTATCATGTCACCTGCAAACAGTGACAGTTTTACTTCTTTTCCAATTTGGAGTTCTTTTATTTCTTTTTCATCTCTGATGGCTGTGGCTAGGACTTCCAAAACTATGTTGAATAAAAATGGTGAGAGTGGGCATCCTTGTCTTATTCCTGATCTTAGAGGACATGCTTAGTTTTTCACCATTGAGAATGATGTTGGCTGTCGGTTTGTCATATATGGCCTTTATTATGTTGAGGTAGGTTCCCTCTGGGCCCACTTTATGGAGAGTTTTTTATCATAAATTGGTGTTGAATTTTGTCAAAAGCTTTTTCTGCAACTATTGAGATGATCATATGGTTTTTCTTCTTCAGTTTGTTAATATGGTGTATCACATTGATTGATTAGCATAAACTGAAGAATCCTTGCATCCCTGTGGTAAATCCCACTTGATCATGGTGTATGATCTTTTTAACGTGTTTTTGGATTCTGTTTGCTAGCATTTTGTTGAGGATTTTTGTATCTATATTCATTAGTGATATTGGTCTGTAATTCTCTTTTTTGGTAATATCTTTGTCTGGTTTTGATATCAGGGTGATGGTGGCCTTGTAGAATGAGTTTAGGAGTGTTCCTTCCTCTGCAATTTTTTGGAAGAGTTCGAGAAAGATGGGGGTTAGCGCCTCTCTAAATGTTTGATAGAATTCACCTGTGAAGCTATCTGGTCCTGGACTTCTGTTTGTTGGAAGATTTTTAAGCACAGTTTCAATTTCAGTACTTGTGATTGACCTGTTCATATTTTCTTCTTCTTCCTGGTTCAGTCTTGGAAGCATATACCTTTCTAAGAATTTTTCCATTTCTTCCAGGTTGTCCATTATTGGCATAGAGTTTCTTGTAGTAATCTCTTAGGATGCTTTGTATTTCTGTGGTGTCCATTGTAACTTCTCCTTTTTCATTTCTAATTTTACTGATTTCAGTCCTCTCCCTCTTTTCCTGATGAGTCTGGCTAAAGGTTTATCAATTTTGTTTATCTTCTCAAAGAACCAGCTATTAGGTTTATTGATCTTTGCTATTGTTTTCTTTGTTTCTATTTCATTTATTTCTGCTCTGATCTTTATGATTTCTTTCCTTCTACTAACTTTGGGTTTTGTTTGTTCTTCTTTCTCTAGTTCCTTTAGGTGTCAGATTAACTTGTTTATTTGAGATTTTTCTTGTTTCTTGAGGTAGGCTTGTATTGCTATAAACTTCCCTCTTAGTACTGCTCTTTCCGCATTCCATAGGTTTTGGATTGTTGTGTTTTCATTGTCATATGTCTCTAGATATTTTTTATCCTCTTTGATTTCTGCAGTGATCTCTTGGTTATTTCATAACGTATTGTTTAACCTCCATGTGTTTGTGTTTTTTCGTTTTTTTTCCTGTAATTTATTTCTAATCTCAGAGCGTTGTGGTTGGAAAACACAACCACAAAAGATGGTTGACATGATTTCAGTTTTCTTAAATTTACTGAGACTTGATTTGTGATCCAAGATGTAATCTGTCCCGCAGGATGTTCTGTGTGCACTTGAGAAGAAAGTGTTATCTGCTGTTTTTGGATGGAATGTCCTATAAATATCAATTAAATCTATCTGGTCTATTGTGTCATTTAAAGCTTGTGTTTCCTTATTAATTTTCTGTCTGCATGATCTGTCCATTCGTGTAAGTGAGGTGTTAAAATCCCCCTCTATTATTTTGTTACTGTCAATTTCCTCTTTTATAGCTGTTGTCATTTGCCTTATGTATTGAGGTGCTCCTACGTTGGATGCCTATATATTTATAATTGTTATATGTTCTTCTTTGATTGATCCCTTGATCATTATGTAGTGTCCTTCCTTGTCTCTTGTAATGTTCTTTATTTTAAAGTCTATTTTATCTGAGTATTGCTACTCCAGCATTCTTTTGACTTCCTTTTGCATGGAATATCTTTTTCCATCCCCTCACTTTCGGTCTGTATGTGTCCCTAGGTCTGAAGTGGGTCTCTTGTAGATAGCATATATATGGTCTTGTTTTTATATGCATTCAGCAAACCTGTGTCTTTTGGTTGGGGCATTTAATCCATTCACATTTAAGTTAATTATTGATATGCATGTTCCTATGACCATTTTCTGAATTGTTTTGTGTTTGTTTTTGTAGGTCCTTTTCTTCTCTTGTGTTTCCCACTTAGAGAAGTTCCTTTTGCATTTGTTGTAGAGCTGGTTTGGTGGTGCTGAATTCTTTTAGCTTTTGCTTGTCTGTAAAGCTTTTGATTTCTTCATCAAATCTGAATGAGATCCTTACTGGGTAGAGTAATCTTGGTTGTAGCTTCTTCCCTTTCATCACTTTAAATATATCATACCACTCCCTTCTGGCTTGTAGAATTTCTGCTGAGAAATCAGCTGTTAACCTTATGGGAGTTCCCTTGAATGTTATTTGTCATTTTTCCTTTGTTGCTTTTAATAATTTTTCTTTGTCTTTAATTTTTGTGAATTTGAATACTGTGTGTCTCGGCATGTTTCTCCTTGGGTTTATCCTGCCTGGGACTCTCTGCACTTCCCAGACTTGGGTGGCTATTTTCTTTCCCATGTTAGGGAAGTTTTTCTCCTCACATATTTTCTTGGGTCCTTTCTCTCTCTCTTCTCCTTCTGGGACCCCTATAATGTGAATGTTGGTGCATTTAATATTGTTCCAGAGATCTCTTAAGCAGTCTTCATTTCTTTTCATTCTTTTTCCTTTATTCTGTTCTGCAGCAGTGAATTCCACCATTCTGTCTTCCAGGTCACTTACCCGTTCTTCTGCCTCAGTTATTCTGCCATTGATTCCTTCTAGTGGACTTTTTATTTCAGTTATTGTATTGTTCATCTCAGTTTGTTTGTTCTTTATTTCTTCTAAGTGGTTCTCTAATTCTTCTAGGTCTTTATTAAACATTTATTGCATCTTCTCGATCTTTGCCTTCATTCTTTTTCCAAGGTCCTGGTTCATCTTCACTATCATTATTCTGAATTCTTTTTCTGGAAAGTTGCCTATCTCCACTTCATTTAGTTGTTTTTCTGGGGTTTAATCTTGTTACTTCATCTGGTACATAGTCCTCTGCGTTTTTGTTTTGTCTTTCTTTCTATGAATGTGGTTTTGTTCCACAGGCTGCGGGATTGCAGTTCTTCTTGCTTCTGCTGTCTGCCCTCTGGTGGCTGAGGCTATCTAAGCGGCTTGTGCAAGCTTCCTGATGGGAGGGACTGGTGGTTGGTAGAGCCAGGTGTTGCTCTGGTGGGCAGAGCTCAGTGAAACTTTAACCCACTTGTCTGCTGATAGGTGAGGCTGAGTTCTACCCCCTGGGTCCTGATGCACACACTACTTTGTGTGTGCCCTCCAAGAGTGCAGTCTCTGTTTCCCCCAGTCCTGTCAAAGTCCTGCAGTCAAATCCTGCTAGCCTTCAAAGTCTGATTCTCTGGGAATTCCTCCTCCCATTGCAGGACCCTCAGGTTGGAAAGCCTGATGTGGGACTCAGAACCTTCACTCCAGTGGATGGACTTCTGTGGCATAATTGTTCTCCAGTTTTGTGAGTGACCCACCCAATGGTTATGATATTTGATTTTATTGTGATTGCGCCCCTCCTGTCATCTCATTGTGACTTCTCCTCTGTCTTTGGATGTCAGGAATCTTTTTTGGTGAGTTCCAGTGTCTCTCTGTTGATGATTGTTCAGCAGTTAGTTGTGACTCCAGTGCTCTCACAAGAGGGAGTTCCATATTATATTTCTATTATCCACTTTCCATGTCTTACCTCTTTCTCTATCATTTAATCAATTATTGCTTTTCCTTTGGAATCTGAGAAAATTGATATTTGTTATCTGTAAATATCATATTGACTTAATTCTTTGCAGTCATGAGTAAATTTTTAATGTGCTTTAAATTTTTTGTTGTTTCTCACTTTATTCCAAATTCTTTCTTAACTTACCCATATCCTTTAAAAATACTATCCTGTTGCATTTCCTTCTCAATCTTTTATCTGCTAATGTATTTCTGCTCCTATTTCAAAGATACCATGCTTCATCATCCTTCTGACTGTATAAGATAGTTTTTATTGTTTTTTCCAGTTCCTGTAAGTCATATTTGAAAATTCATCTTCCATTGAATGTGCAGTATGATACCCTTTTCCCCTTGTTCTAAAAGTTGTGGGGTTTTTGTTTTGTTTTTATGCAGATCACAAAACTGATTTTACTTCTTTACTCACCCCCAGTTAAACAAAGGATGGTATAATAATTTCCCTTGGACTTATTCTCCTTAGTTTGATGAGAAGTTTGATGTCCAATCCCCAGCTTCCAGTAGGCGTTCATGAAGTAATGTTTTGCTAGGCAAATTTTTTTCTATCATGGGGTCACAATGACTATAAAATAACTACAATCCTAAGTATGACTACTTCTCATAGTGTTTATCCTATCTTTACTTGAGCGGTCTACACTTTTTATGGTGAAACCAGTATGTGTGTGTGTGTGTGTGTGTGTGTGTGTGTGTGTGTGTGTGTATGTATATAATTTCCATCTTGCCTAATAATGTTTATGTGTTCCAGTCTTCACAATGATGTAAAAATAGTAGCCTGATTCACTATTAGTTTGATCAGTAGTTTGATGTTCATTTCCTGGCTTCTAGCAGGCTTTCTTTATAACATATGGAGAAATTTCATCAGCAAAAATACATCCAATGAAGAAAGATTGTAGGATTAAGACTATGAGTAGTTATTCAGTAATCAGGTTTTTTTCAAAGAAAAGCAAAAATAATAGGTGTTGTGTTCTGGTTGTCATTTATATTGTACTTTTTAACTGGAGGATGTTGTGGTAGGGGAAAACAATATTTCCACTTTTGTTTAGATGGTCCAAACAGAAGTGGGCTCACAATGACAATTTTTAAAATATTGATTATTTTGTTCTTAGTTAATGGAAATCCCTGTGAAATTCTGGTAGGAGACTGGACATCAATGCTGGTTTCTAGTGCTTGTTTTGAAAGATATATGTCCACACAGTTCATGAGTCATTAATGGCATTCTAGAAGATGTTTGAGACTTTATCAGAGAGTGGACAGAAGATATTTTAAATAGATTACCCAAGGACTTCAGGACAATATTCAACAATAAATGTGATAATAGTATGAATAACAGATCAAACCAAAAACATAAATTGAATTTTTAGATTTTAATGGAAGTTGTGTATTTTACAAAAAGGGAGTGATATAATTTTGCTTTACTTTGCACTGGTATGATCTGATAATACCTGAAGCTCTGCATCTGATGCTTGGCACACCCCTTAAATAGATGACCTAGAATAAAGTCAGAGAATGTAGGACAATATAGTGAAGTAATTTAATAATAAAAATTGCTGTCAGTATTGAGCACTGACTTGTAATAGATACTTTATTCATCAGTTTTATTCATTCCCTCCATCACTCCTACAAAGGAAGTTTTATTATCTCCATTTCCATAAAGAGAAGGAAAGTAAGAACTATAAGAGGTGAATATTATTATTATGAACATGTTTTACTCATTGGTAACTTGCTCAAAGTACACAGCTAGAAAACAGAAGAGCCAGTGTTTGAGCCCAGGAAGACTGACTCCAAAAATATTAATGATCATACCCTCATTGTTGAATATGACGATGTTCAGTAAAAGACATGACTTGCTATTAATACTGTTCAAAGTTAAAAGGAATTGCTATATATAAAATAAGTCCACTGTCACAACTAATTTCCAAATATGTTCTGGTAGCCAGTGAGAGAGAAAGCTGCAAAAGAGATTCAGATTTTGATGGTAAGTTGGATAGGATAGGCATTAAAATCCCTTCTAGTCCTCAGAGTCTAAGGTTTTTATAACTGTATTTCATGTTACTTTAATAAAATATTTTTCTCCTTTCTTTACTTACTTTTCCAAGCTGCCACTTCTCTTTGTTCATTTAACTAAGATATGCCTTGCATTGTCAGAGGCAGATGAACTGCGTGTATTGTACTAGGGTGCAAAGCAACTTTTCCCTACATGTTTTCTCAGAGTTGCACAATTTCTGGCAACATTACTGAGAAGCATGGAGAATTTCAACTTTCCTTGAAGCTTTACTGAATAACCTATACAGGAAGGGATAGAGGCCAGTTTTAAAATATAAATCTGTGGAACTCCACAGGAAAGGTGTTATTTTTACTTTTCTCTTAGCCTATACCAGTAAACTCTGTTTCTTTACAAACTTAGAAAAAGTCATCTCAAGTCACGCTATACTTAGATCTAAGAGCAGGAACAAAATTCCCCATCTTGGAATCATGAGAATTGTTTGATTCAACTAACTTCTGAAGATGATAGATCTTGGCCATGGCTTCAGACTCCTGAATCACATCGTACTATTTGTTAGTGAATATTTTGTTCTTTCCATAAATATCCCCTAAAGATGCCTAAGTTGAATAAAGAAATCAATTTATTGAGAGTCCTGACACTTCACAGATATTTAAACACATTAATGTTTCTTTAAATATATGAGTGGCTCAATAATAACCACAATTTTAATATACCCTAAAATATTACCTATTTGGCTCATTAATTTAAAATATTGATAAAAGGCCAATACTTTTATCCCATTAATAAAGCAAAATGCATTAATTCATCCAACAGATATTTTTTGAGTAATTTTACACCCAAGGGGGTGAGGGAGAGAGAAACCAAAATGTAATATTTCAAAACTTACTTGGTGAATTAAGAGAGAGATATGGATTGTTAAAATCAACTCAGAATAATTATACATCTCACTCAGAAATCCAAGGTATGCACACGCACAGGCTCAGAAGTAAGAAGTCTAGGACGGGGAGGAGCTTCAAGATGGCGGGAGAGTAAGACAGGGAGATGACCTTCCTCCCCACAAATACATCAGAAATACATCTACATGTGGAACAACTCCTACAGAACACCTACTGAACGCTGGCAGAAGACCTCAGACCTCCCAAAAGGCAAGAAACTCCCCACGTACCTGGGTAGGGTAAAAGAAAAAACAGAGACAAAGAATAGGGAAGGGACTTGCACCAGTGGGAGGGAGCCGTGAAGGAGGAAAGGTTTCCACACAATAGGAAGCCCCTTCGTGGACAGAGACTGCGGGTGGCGGAGGGGGAAGCTTCGGTGCCGCAGAGGAGAGCACAGCAACAGGGGTGCGGAGGGCAAAGTGCGGAGATTCCCGCACGGAAGATTGGTGCCGACCAGCACTCACCAGCCCAAGAGGCTTGTCTGCTCACCCGCTGGGGCGGGCGGGGGCTGGGAGCTGAGGCTCGGGCTTCGGAGGTCGGATCGCAGGGAGAGGACTGGGGTTGGCTGCATGAACACAGCCTGAAGGGGGCTAGTGCACCACAGCTAGCCGGGAGGGAGTCCGGGGAAAAGTCTGGACCTGCCTAAGAGGCAAGAGACTTTCTTGCCTCTTTGTTTCGTGGTGCGCAAGGAGAGGGGATTATAAGAGCTCCGCTTAAAGGAGCTCCAGAGACAGGCGCGAGCCGAAGCTATCAGCGCGGACCCCAGAGACAGGCATGAGACGCTAAGGCTGCTGCTGAAGCCACCAAGAAGCCTGTGTACTAGGACAGGTCACTCTCCACACCTCCCCTCCCGGGAGCTTGTATCACCCCGGCCTCTGCCGCCACAGGCTCGCCCCCCATCCATACCCCTCCCTGCCTCCCGGCCTGAGTGAGCCAGAGTCCCCTAATCAGCTGCTCCTTTAACCCCGTCCTGTCTGAGCGGGAACAGACGCCCTCAGGCGACCTACACGTAGAGGC
The DNA here is from genome assembly GCF_003676395.1 of Aethalodelphis obliquidens. Classification (NCBI taxonomy): domain Eukaryota; kingdom Metazoa; phylum Chordata; class Mammalia; order Artiodactyla; family Delphinidae; genus Aethalodelphis; species Aethalodelphis obliquidens. Next base: position 43,742,002 of record NW_020837948.1, on the reverse strand, counting down.
AGGTCCAAATCCAAAGCTGAACCCCAGGAGCTGTGCGAACAAAGAAGAGAAAGGGAATCTCTCCCAGCAGCCTCAGGAGCAGCAGATTAAATCTCCACAATCAACTTGATGTACCCTGCATCTGTGGAATACATGAATAGACAACGAACCATCCCAAATTGAGGAGGTGGATTTGGAAGCAACGATATACATATATTTTTCCCTTTTCGCTTTTTCTCTTTGTGTATGTGTATGCTTCTGTGTGTCATTTTGTCTGTATAGCTTTGCTTTTACCATTTGTCCTAGGGTTATGTCTGTTTTTTTTTTTATTACTTAAAAAATTTTTTTTCTTAATATTTTTTATTTTAATAACTTTATTTTATTTTGTTTTACTTTATTTTATTTTATCTTCTTTCTTTCTTTCTTTCTTCCTTTTTTTTTTCCTTCTTCCTTTTAGTCTGAGCAGTGTGGAGGATAGGCTCTTGGTGCTCCAGTCAGGTGTCAGAGCTGGGCCACTGAGGTGGGAGAGTCAAGTTCAGGACACTTGTCCACAGGAGACCTCCCAGCTCTACGTAATATCAAATGGCAGAAATCTCCCAGAGATCTCCATCTTCACACCAAGACCCAGCTCCACTCAACGACCAGCAAGCTACACTGCAGGACACCCTATGCCAAACAACTAGCAAAACAGGAACACAACTCCATCCATTAGCACAGAAGCTACCTAAAATTATAATAAGGCCACAGACACCCCAAAACACACCACCAGACGTGGACCTGCCCACCAGAAAGACAAGATCCAGCCTCATCCACCAGAACACAGGCACTAGTCCCCTCCACCAGGAAGCCTACACAGCCCACTGAACCAACCTTAGCCACTGGGGACAGACACCAAAAACAATGGAAACTACGAGCATGCAGCCTATGAAAAGGAAACCCCAAACACAGTAAGTTAAGCAAAATGAGATGACAGAGAAACACACAGCACATGAAGGAGAAAGGCAAAAACCCACCAGACCTAACAAGTGAAGAGGAAATAGGCAGCCTACCTGAAAAAGAATTCAGAATAATGATAGTAAAGATGATCCAAAATCTTGGAAAGAGAATGGAGAAAATACAAGAAACATATAACAAGGACCTAGAACAACGAAAGAGCAAACAAACAGAGATGAACAACACAATAAATGAAATTAAAAATTCTCTAGAAGGGATTAATAGAAGAATAACTGAGGCAGAAGAACGGATAAGTGACCTAGAAGAAAAAATAGTGGAAATAATTCCTGCAGAGCAGAATAAAGAAAAAAGAATGAAAAGAATTAAGGACAGTGTCAGAGACCCCTGGGACAACATTAAACGCACCACCATTCAAATTATAGGGGTTCCAGAAGAAGAAGAGAAAAAGAAAGGGAATGAGAAAATATTTGAAGAGATTATAGTTGAAAACTTCCCTAATATGGGAAAGGAAATAGTTAATCAAGTCCAGGAAGCACAGAGAGTCCCATACAGGATAAATCCAAGGAGAAACATGCCAAGACACATATGAATCAAACCATCAAAATTAAATACAAAGAACAAATATTAAAAGCAGCAAGGGAAAAACAACAAGTAACACATAAGGGAATCCCCATAAGGTTAACAGCTGATCTTTCAGCAGAAAGTCTGCAAGCCAGAAGGGAGTGGCAGGACATATTTAAAGTGATGAAAGGGAAAAACCTGCAACCAAGATTACTCTACCCAGCAAGGATCTCATTCAGATTTGACAGAGAAATTAAAAGCTTTACAGACAAGCAAAAGCTGAGAATTCAGCACCACCAAACCAGCTTTACAACAAATGCTAAAGGAACTTCTCTAGGCAGGAAATACAAGAGAAGGAAAGACCTACAATAATGAACCCCAGGCAATTAAGAAAATGGTAATAGGAACATACATATCAATAATTACCTTAAATATAAATGGATTAAATGCTCCAACCAAAAGAATTAGACTGGCTGAATGGATACAAAAAGAAGACCCGTATATATGCTGTCTACAAGACACCCACTTCAGACCTAGGGGCACATACAGACTGAAAGCGAGGGGATGGAAAAAGATATTCCATGCAAATGGAAATCAAAAGAAAGCTGGAGTAGCAATTCTCATATCAGAAAAAATAGACTTTAAAACAAACACTATTACAAGAGACAAGGACACTACATAATGATCAAGGGATGAATCCAAGAAGAAGATATAACAATTGTAATTATTTATGCACCCAACATAGGAGCACCTCAATACATAACACAAATACTAACAGCCATAAAATGGGAAATTTCCATAAAATGGAAAAAAGCCAAAACATAGACCCTGTCCATAAGATGTTTATAGTGTCTTGAAACTCAGTTTCAGTTAATTTAAAACTTAGAATGTAAAGTATATCCATCCTTGTGGATTCTTAACTTCTTAAATTATGTTACTTAAAGGCTTTTATTAAATTATGTACAGATTTTTTCCCTCTTTCTTTGATCACACTATCAAGCTCTTTCTCTGGTTTTTACTTAATATTCCTAGGACTGTCAGTCTGTTTATGCTCTTGTACTTTTGATAGGCAGATTGTATTCTTTTAAAAATTTGTCTTAAGTATCAGTACCAAGCAAATATTAAATATAGTTTTATAAATTTTAATGATAAAGGTTAATAAATGTATTCTAAATGTGATTTAGAATTATTTTATCTTTTCAAACAGATATAGGGGTATTTTGAAATGGTTCCTTATCAGTACCTAATTTTTGTTCCCATGGAGGAAAGGTCACATATATGTATGAAGTTTCATCATTATTAAGATGGGTAATATAGCCTTGAAAACTTTTTCCTATACATACTCTACATATCTATTAGTTGTCCAAAGGACTATATGTTTTCTTACTCATGAGAAGATCTTGTCTTTTATTGGTATGAATGTGCAGGGTAGAAAGAGAATTTACTCTGGAAAGTCTGATTTCAGATAGCTTACAGGCAAGGGAAGGTGATCAAATAATTTTTTAGAGAGAGAGCAAAACAAAACAACCAACCAAACAATCCCTCCCAGTGTTCTTTTTAGTAGATCTGCAAACTTTAGAGTATGCAGTAACTAAGGGAGCATGAGACCCACGCTTATTAATTTTTAGAATTCTGCATGAATCTTTAAAGTCGTTGGCCCTTCTGGGCAAAGTGGGAGGTTCAAATCTGGCCTAAAGTTTAGGTTAATTATATTTTATCGCAAATTTAATTACAGTTTTAATTAGAGAAATACCAATAGCAAGTTGGCAGGTGGTTCAGCTGGAACTATGTAGCAATTAAGCAGATTTAATGCCCCCCCAAAGCCAAGAAGACAAAAACAAATAAAAATTTTTTGTTTAAGAAAATTGAACTTTACAATGTGATAGAAACTGGTTTTAATTTGTAAAAGTTTTAGGGACCTTGCCTTTGTGTCTACAAATATATGCATGGTTACAGCAAGTAATTTTTAAAAAATTATCATAAATGTCATTTTGTTGGTTTTAAATCTCTTCCATATTTAATTATGAAAAAAACTTTCACTTAAGCCTTACAATGGATAATGATAATCACAATACAATTCTCTGTTTTGAAAATATATCTCAAAATGAAGCTTTACTCTGTTTAGAAATTCTATAGCATTGCAGCTAATATTTTGTGTTTTAAAATGAGTTCATTTAACACCTGCACTAGAAAACCATTTAGTTTGTAATGTACACCATGCCTCTTTAAGACCATAATTGTAAATTTATTTTCCATCTTACTCTAATATGTCCTAAAACCTCCTTTCTAAATAGCTGTATGCCCAAACTTGTTGAGGTCTCCATGAAAACAGTTATATCTTTTTCAGCTCTCTTAGTAGAACAGGGGAAGAGACAAAATAAAATACAGAAAGTAAACCAATGGGTGGGGGATATTTTGTGATGAAGATCACTTCATATCAACTATTATCAGTTATATAAGATATCAATGATACAATCTGATGGAGATAAATCAGTTATACTATTCCTATAAATAAATGTCTGTAGCCCTGAAATGATCTCTAACTCTGTTATCTTTTCATAATTTTCCCTATAGGAAGAATAACATGCAAGACAAGTGAATGCAGCTATACAGTAGTCTACAAGGTAGCCTACTTGTACTTAAAACATATAGAAACAAACTTTTTATAGGATTAAAAATGTATATGTGGAAAAATTACAAAAATATGGAAGCATAAGACAAATTTATAGGATAATTTTTTGCAGTCTTATAAAAAATTCCATATCAAGACATGAGGCACAGATTTTATTATTTTTTTGTGTGTGTGGTACACGGGCCTCTCACTGTTGTGGCCTCTCCCGTTGTGGAGCACAGGCTCCGGCCGCGCAGGCTCAGCGGCCATGGCTCACAGGCCTAGCCGCTCCGCGGCATGTGGGATCTTCCCGGAACGGGGCACGAACCCGTGTCCCCTACATCGGCAGGTGGACTCTCAACCACTGCGCCACTCAGATTTTATTTTTAATTGAAAATTTTAATGGTAAAAAGAAAAACAACTTGATCTAAAGTGGTAACAAACATATACAAATGAAATATCTGTAATTACACATATAGAAATCTTAGACCATTATTCTTTGGTGCCTGTTGATATGGAAATGGGGCTTTTACAGTTTATATACTTTTTTGCTATACCAAAAATAATACACTAAGAGAAAACATAAAATTCTTATGAAAATAGAAAGTAAGATGATAGAGCACTTATTATTCCAGTAGTCAAATAAAGGAAACTTGATAGTTTTTTTTTTATCGTCCAAAGAATTCAGGTTCCTAAATTATCTTAATCTCTTTATCAGAACTCATACTGGGAAAGGAACTGAAAAATAAATTTATCTCTCCAGATAGTAAAACTGATATGCAAACACCTATCCATTCTTTCTGAAGTCTTGTTAAAATCCCAATAGCTCACAGTTATAAAATGGCAGTCATAAATATCCCCTTCTCGGAAAGTTGAATGGCCTCCCTAAATTCTATTAATGTTTATATAATATCTCAATAAACCTATCTGCCAATGAATATATGAAAAGCAGATGTTTTGTCTGCATTGCTTTGAAGGAATACCAAATTTTGCGTTCTGTGAATTCTGGTGAAAATTCCACATCTGAAAATAAAACAAAACTATATCAGTCTAATGAATACAATGGCCAACGAGAATGACTTCTAAAATTAAGAAATAAAAATTCCTTCCTTAAATGAGTTTGGCATCACTTATACCAAGTGGACAGAAATGACTTTAAACATTGATGTTGCTCTATATTTAAATCTATTGACTTTAAAATGTACAGTATGAGTCAGAACAACTGGTGCTTTTTATTTACAGCATTTAATCCAGAAGCCTCTGCAGACAGAAAAATAATTCTGTCCTGGATGGTGTCCCATTTTTTTTCCCCCACAGAGTTTTAAGTACTTCTTTAAAACTCTCTTGGATAAATAGTGAAAAAAGTTGGAATGTCTTATCATCATAATTTTTACAAAGCACCTTTTTGTGTAGAGTCATGTCTCAAATGGATATGTATTTGTGTTGAATATTTTTATATTTTGCTGCTAAGTAGCAAGAACCAGCAGTTGGGAGTTGCAAAAAGAGTTCTAGAGACATTTTCTCTGAAATGTGTAGCAGAGGAAAGGATGAAGGAAGGAGTATCCTTTTACGGGCCAGCTGTCCTCTTAGCCAACACATATTAAAACTATTTCTGTTAAAACAAACTTTTACATCACAAAGATTTGGATAAAGTGTGTGTCAATAAGTAGTTGTTCCAAGGTGATAGCTACAGGCTGTTAAAAATATGTTCAGTTGACTTAATATTTAAGGTATTTATGCTAAATATCCAAATCAGTGCTCAGGAAGGGATTCACTTTTAAATTGTATATTTTAAGGTAAAATTTAAATGCTTTGAGATACATAGTTCTTAAGTGGACAATTTCATGAGTTTTGATGAACGTATACACCCTTGTAACCAATACCTCAGTCAAGATATAATATTGTGTTTCCCACCAGTGAATTCCTACCCTTCTATTGGCAACCACTGTTCTGATTTCTATTATTATGGGTTAGTTTCACCTGTTCTTGAAAGTCCCATAAATGAAATCATTCAGTGGGTACTCTTTCATCGGGTTTATTTCACTCAAAATAATTTTTTTCACATACATGATTAGTGTTTTATACTTTGAAGAATGGTCCTGAAACCTCAACACTAAGTCAGGCTGAAAGGTAAAGTTTAAAATAGACATTTTTGTAAGGATATTTTATAACATATGTACTGACTCTTCACTGTACAAAATCTTGATCATAGAGCTTATAATACCTAGTTGGCAGTAGCACCCAGGTTTTCCAAATTGTTAGTAATCATTTTTCTCCTGTCTGCATAGACTACTTCTCATTAGCCACCTGCTGAATGAGAGTGATTCATGTTATTGCATGAATTTGTACCTTTTTAATTAATCAATTTTTAATGCTGAATAGTACTCCATCACATACATATACTACAATTTGTTTATCCATTCATATTGACAGAGAGTTGGGTAGTTTCCAGTTTTAGCTATTGTTAATAAAACTATAAAATGCATATAAATATTTTGATGTACATATATTTTTATTTCTCTTATATTAAAACCTAGGAGTATAATTGTTGGTTATAGGCTTGGTGTAGATTTAGCCTTATGAAAAACTGCTAAATAGTTTTTCAAACTATTTTAAAATTCCACTAACAACGTATAACAATTCTGCTTACTCTACCTCCTTGCTAAATTTTGGAGTTCTCAGTTTGTAAAATTTTAGCCATTTTAATGTGTGTGTGTGTGTGTGTGTGTGTGTGTGTGTGTGTGTGTGTAATGGCATCTCAGTTTGCTTTAAATTAAATTTTCCTGATTACTAATGATATCGAGTACTTTTCTGCATGCTATTTGCCATTCATATATCTTCCTTTGTGAAGTTGCTATACAAATTATTTTTACCAATTTTTTACACTTTAATTTTTTTTTTTCCGAGCAGTTAGATTCACAGCAAAATTGAGAGGAAGGGACAGAGAGTTCCTATATCCTCCCTGACCCCACACATGTATGGCCTCCTCTATTACCAACCTCACTCATCAGGGTGGTGCATTTGTTACAACTGATGACCCTACGTTGACACATCAGATCACCTGAACTTCTTGTCTTTAGTTTGTTTGATATCAATAAAGCCACCTCAGCTTTCTTACGCTCACCTTTTCCATGATACATTTTTTCCTTCCTTTACTTCCAACCAGATTCTCATCTGCTTATTTAAGCTAAATCTCTTGTAAACTGCTTTTAATTATGTCCTATTTTTAATTCTAAAAAGCTCCGCTTTAAATGTGAGTGTTTTGCATGTAAATATATACTGTGATTATTTAGATATTTGGATTCATCAGCCATTTTTCTGTTTTTTAATATAATTGTTTTTCTTTTGTCTCTTCTGTCCCTCATTCTTGCTTTCATTTAGATAATCTGATAAATTTTAGTATTTCATTTTAATTACTCTATTTGCTTTTTAGGTGTGTCTATTTGCATTATTTTTTCATGGTTGCTGAGATATGCTTCCTTGATGTATCACTGTTTACTATAGTACTAAACATAGTCTCTTGAATTGGCCTATATATTTATGATTCCCAGTGCTCTTAATATTTTTCTGATCAATCTGAATTTCCAACAGACTTTCTCAACTTTTTTCTTCTTAAAATAAATTTATTTCACTATCCTTTTCACTGGTTACAAAATTTTAGGATACATTTTTATTCATTCAACACTTTGGGGATGTCATTCCGTTTTCTTCTAGCCAACATTGTTATAAGAAGTCAGCCATCATTTATATTACATATCATACTGTTTTTCTGAATGCAATGCATTTTTTATCTTTGTTTTTAAGATTCTTCTTTTGTCTTTCATTTGTAAGAGTTTGCTGTGATGTGACTAGTTGTGGTTTTCTTTATATTCTATTGATATTTTTTTCCCACCCAATTTTTTTTTTAATTAATTTATTTATTTTTGGCTCTGTTGGGTCTTTGTTGCTGCGCGGGCTTTCTCTGGTTGCGGCGAGCGGGGGCTACTCTTTGTTGCGGTGCGCAGGCTTCTCATTGTGGTGGCTTCTCTTGTTGCAGAGCACAGGCTCTAGGTGCACGGGCTTCAGTAGTTGTCACACATGGGCTCAGTAGTCGTGGCGCGTGGGCTCTAGAGCATAGGCTCAGTAGTTGTGGCACACGGGCTTAGTTGCTCCGCGGCATGCGAGGTCTTCCCAGACCAGGGCTCGAACCCATGTCCCCGCATTGGCAGGCGGATTCTTAACCACTGCGCCACCAGGGAAGTCCCTCACACCAAAGTTTGGGGAAATTTTATCCACTATTGCTTTAGGCTTGTCATTCACTGTTGTTTTTTGTCTCTGTATGTGTCTGTGTGTGTCTGCCCCATTATTTCTCTCCTTTCCTGGAACTCCAATACATGTAATTTTGATCACTTGATACTGTTTTTAATGTTACTAAGGCTTTCTCTCTCTTTTTCTTTCTCTCTTTCTCCAGATTAGATACTATTTATTAGTATATCTTCAAGTTTATTGACCCTTTCTACTACAGTCTTCAGTCTGGTGTTTATCACATTTAGTAAATTGCTGATTTCTGATGTTGTCTGGTGACCATGGGCTTTACCTGTTTCCTTTATCTCAAGGATAATTGTACTGTGCTGTTTTCTAGTGTCTGGAAAAAGCTGCCTTATACATTTTGTCTGGTTTTATATTTTTTCATGGTAGGTAGTTAAGTCCAATAACAGTTACTCAGTCCTGTGCTGAAGGAGAAATCACCTATCTTCTCCTTTCATTATCTGCAGTGCTTATATATGATATTACTTATGACTACTATTATTTTTGTGCAAGTATAGTTGAAAGAATTAATTCATAGTATTGAGAGGTATAGTAGGTTAGTAGAAGTTGATTATGATGATTTGGGATTCTGAAAAAGATGTACAACTATGCTGTTAGAATGCAGCCTAGAATTAATGATGTTAGATAATCAAATTAAGTCAACTTCGACATAACCTACATTATTACTGCTTTTGTTTTTTTTTTACATCTTTATTAGAGTATAATTGCTTTACAACGGTGTGTTAGTTTCTGCTTTATAACAAACTGAATCAGTCATACCTATACATATGTTCCCATATCTCTTCCCTCTTGCGTCTCCCTCCCTCCCTATCCCACCCCTCCAGGCAGTCACAAAGCATGAGTTGATCTCCCTGTGCTATGCAGCTGCTTCCCACTAGCTAGCTACGTTACATTTGATAGTGTATATATGTCCATGCCTCTCTCTCGCTTTGTCACAGCTTACCCTTCCCCGTCCACATATCCTCAAGTCCATTCTCTAGTAGGTCTGTGTCTTTATTCCTGTCTTACCCCTAGGTTCTTCATGACATTTTTTTCTTAAATTCCATATATATGTGTTAGCATATGGTATTTGTCTTTCTCTTTCTGACTTACTTCACTCTGTATGACAGACTCTAGGTCTATCCACCTCATTACAAATGGCTCAATTTTGTTTCTTTTTATGGCTGAGTAATATTCCATTGTATATATGTGCCACATCTTCTTTATCCCTTCATCCGATGATGGACACTTAGGTTGTTTCCATCTCCAGGCTATTGTAAATAGAGCTGCAATGAACATTTTGGTGCATGACTCTTTTTGAATTATGGTTTTCTCAGGATATATGCCCAGCAGTGGGATTGCTGCATCATATGGTAGTTCTATTTGTAGTTCTTTAAGGAACCTCCATACTGTTCTCCATAGTGGCTGTACCAATTCACATTCCCACTAGCAGTGCAAGAGTGTTCCCTTTTCTCCACACCCTCTCCAGCATTTATTGTTTGTAGATTTTTTGATGATGGCCATTCTGACTGGTGTGAGATGATATCTCATTGTAGCTTTGATTTGCATTTCTCTAATGATTAATGATGTTGAGCATTCTTTCATGTGTTTGTTGGCAGTCTGTATATCTTCTTTGGAGAAATGTCTATTTAGGTCTTCTGCCCTTTTTTGGATTGGGTTGTTTGTTTTTTTGTTATTGAGCTGCATGAGCTGCTTATAAATTTTGGAGATACCTTTACTTGACTCTCAAACCTTCTTTTTCTCTATTCAAGGTCTACTTTTAGAAGTTTGGATAAACTTTACATTAAATACCACAGATAAAAGAATAATTGATAACTCAAATTTTCTGTCAGTAAGCCATCAATATTTGAAAATTATCATAACCAATAATTTTCAGGTAATATCACTGAATTTATGCCAATTCAACCAGTTACAGCAAAACAAATGGAATATTTGGAACCTATTTTTTGTGTTGTTTTGAGTTAATTAGTTATGATATTTCTTGAGTTGGTTGAATTGTTCAAAAAATTGTTCAAAATTGTTCAAAAAAGCAGCTCTTGATTTTAAGTTTTTGCTTGTTAGAACTTTGTCATTAGTTTGTAGATTGTCTGTATACATAAAATTTGGCATTGCTTTACACCCACAAATATACTTTGATTCCAATCATTGGCTGTTCTTACCTCTTCTTAAACTGTTTAATATTAAATTATAGAATATTTATTGGTTACAGTACAATGCCTTTCTAGTGCATAATAAAACAGGAAATTTCTAGTGATCTATTTCTAAACTTCAACAGATTTTCTCAGCTCATGGGACTCAATTTTAAAACACAGCATATATCATTTATAATCTAATAAAAAGTATTTATACCACATTGTAATATGTTAGGAAAGGCTTCCAACAAATTGGAGTCTTGGTTCTATTTCTGTCTCTCTTACTTTCAACATGTGAATTTTAGTGAGCTTTTCCATCTTCCTAATCCCTGTGATCTTATCTGTAAAATTGTTATGATGCATTAGATCAGTGTTTCTTAATCAATGCATACATAGACTTTCAAGGGGAATAACTGTAAACATATCTGCCTAGTGTTTACTTACACTATTGTGTTATAATATTATTTGATATAGCCAAACATAAAACGTGTGAGGTAGTTCAATATGGTGCAGATGCTCTGCTATTCCTCAGGTTAAGAGGTAGAGTCCAACTTCCCTCTCCTTAAGTCTGGGCTGGATTTGGTGACTCATTTGACATAGAACATGACAGAAGTGATACCATGGGATCTCTAAGGCTAGGATATAAAGAAGCCTTATAGCTTCTACTAGGGAGGGCATCTTGAATACTCTCTCTGTGAGCCCTGAGCAGCCATGTAAGAAATCGGAAACCATTTGTTGAGAGGAAATTAGCCATGGGTCTCTAGTGTTTCTGCATGTCTCATGAGCAGAGTCACTGATCCTCATTTTGGGGTGACTGTCTTTTCAGTAACATTTTTGCAATGAACAGTCTTGAAAGATGTGGATAGTGTCTCCCTCAGAGCAGAGGGCAAGCATGCTTATCAACCATTACGAAAAATTTAGGTTATCCAAGTTTAGAATTTTTCTCACAGAACACAGCTTTTACTGCATGTGTTGGTCTACTTGCCTTAGCCTGTGAGACTGAAGACATGGAGAACGGATACAAATATGTGGATGTTGATGGTGCTTCCTGTACTATGAGTCGTAGAGTCATTTATCTGTGACCCAAGAGTTTCATTTCTTCTACAGGCATTCATTAAACTGTGACAGTCTAACTTGTTCACTTACAAGTTGCATAAAATCTCAGCCCCTTCAATTCTTGCCACTGTCCCACCAGACAGGCCTCTGGTGCTGAGACTAGCCTTTCATTAATCCCCACGTGATACCAGGCCCTCTAGACCAGCCCATCTGCCAGCTGAATATGATCAAGTGATCTCAGTCAGCACCAGGAAGAGCAGAGAATTGCTCAGCAGAGCACAGGCCTGTGGAGAGACACTAAAATGGTCATTGGTTTAAGCCACTAAGGTTTGGGATACTTTGTTACACAGAAGGAGATAATTTGAACAACCTGTTACAAGCTGTTTCACTGTGCTTGTATAGCACTCAAACAAAAAGTAATATACCAATTATATACAGCCATAATGACACCACTAACATCTTTAGGTTCTGTTTTTAGAACCTTTTCAATTTTAATATATTCTTTCTGTAGGGATAAAAGTTAGCTACCATATTGCACTCTTATTAGAAGGTGATCAAATAAGTCAGAATACCCCATAGGATAGGGGTATGGGAATAAAAGAAGATATGGCAAGAAGTGATTATATTATCATATAGGGACATCTAGGACAAAAACTGCTCTGGATGCAGAAACCTAAAAAGTTATCAAAAAAATAAACATAGAGCATAAATTCACTTTTTTATCATTATTATTTTTTTCCTTTAACAAATATTAATAAGAATCATATAATTTCTCCCTAAGATAGAGGCCCTAGATAAGAAAGAAGAAAAGAAAGGCTTGGCAGAAGTTGAGGTTGCATTGCCATATACTTTAAAGAACTTGTAACTGGTCTCTAAGACATCAGGCATGAGAACTTGCTAGAGCTCCAAGATATAACAATACCAATGGTTTAAAATGATTTGGTGCCTGAATGTAATACTTTTAGAGGTGAAAGCAGCCTCTTATATATATACTAGTCATGAATTCAATTAAATAGTTTATATATTTCAAAAACATAAAGGTTATTATAGATATCATTTAAGTGAATAGAGTAGTAAATATATAAAAAGTTTATATAAGTCTATGATGTATAAAACACTATTCTGGCCATCAGACAATATAAAATAATATATGTTAAAGGAGCTTAATCATATGACATGAGATAAAATTTCAGTAATGTAAAGCTGTAATTGAATATTTGGTTTTTATATTCCTTTTCAGAATAAAAATTATTTAATTTGTCTCATAAAGATAAATGTGGAAAAAATGGGGAGAAGTCAAAACAAAGGTCAGAATAATATAAATAATCATAAGAACACAGGTTATGAGGTTTAGAAGGTATGTTCTATTACTAGAAAAACATTTAATCACATTGGAGGTGATTAAAAAGGAGTAACATCCATATTCAGAGAAATGTAGAACTAAAACAGAATATTCCTGACAGAGAGCTATGATTGAAAACTAGTACAGTTTCGCTCAGTACAGAAACAAGCAAGAGGCCTATAAATGGAACAAATAATTGGCTCAAAGAAGGTATGAAAGGGACAAGGTTGAGAAGACTTGGACATTTGATTTGTGACTGTCTTGGTCAAGTCACTTTCTCTTTGAAGTAAATAAAATACAGTCAATTATTATAAACAAAGAAAGAGAACTTAATATCAATATCCTGGTGTATCTCACAAACCAGCTGGCTCTGATCTTCAATGTTCTGCATTTTAGCTCTTTGATCTCTTTAGCACTGAGAGACTTAATGATGTCCCTTCAACTCATTGTCAGATTCCACAAGGAGAAAATCTTAGTTTCAGCTTGAGTGAGTGTTTTATCCCTGGGCTCATTCTTGAGGGGGAAATTCTCTGAGATGATGGCTGGAGTTGGGCTGATACTCCAAAAAAAAAAAAAAAAAAAAAAGTCCATGAACTTATTTGGTTGCTAGTGAGACTGTGGAATATCCGAGGACAGAGCAGTCACATGAGCAGATCCATGCTTGGAGAACATGCCTCCAATCTCAGAATGATTGGGGGGGGGGGGACTCTCAATAGCAGAGCAGTCCCTCAGAATTATTTAGGACAAAGGAGATAGGTACACTGGGCGGCAAGAATAGAAAAGCAGAGGAGTGGGAAGATGCCACTTACTGTAAGAGAAAAACATGAGCTGGCATTTGTTGAGAAGACTAAGAGCGATGCATGGACTATTTTGTTAAATTCTCACAGTAACGTCTATGAGAAATTTTACAAATAAGATGTAGAAAACATAGAAACTAAATTACTTGAGGACAAAATGAGAGATCCAGGATACAAAACCAGATTTGTCGGATTCCATTATCCTATATTACGTCACCATTTGGCAGTTAAAGGAGAGTGAAAAATGTGTATTATATATCAAATTTGTAATCACACTTTAAAAATCCCATATAACTTGCATGAATTTGAATGACCTATTCATTTTTAGATGTGGAAAGAGAGGGAGGGGGAAGTAAAAATTTGGTGCCTTCCATAAATTCAGTACCTTGTTGTTGTTTCCACATACAACACTTCACACTCAAAACACCCCTTTGAAGCAGGTGATTTCATGTCATTTTAGAGTTGAAGAAATGGTGGATAAGTGGCTGAGTTATGATTCACATCATCACCTAGTTCTCTTTTAGTTACATGATACTTTAGTGTTTCTCTTAAAAACCACTCAATTTTGTTTGGTATCTGACATAAATTCTAAATAATTACTCTGCCTGTTGGCAAATATAATAGTTGTAAATGTTTGCCTAACATCCTTGTGAATGTTGTGTTTGCATAGATTATTCTAATTTAAAATATTCTTAAGATTTCATCAATCCTTGAAATTCTTCTAAAACAAATCCTGTGTAATAGATCCCTTGTAGACTGTGTGAGAGTATCAAAAGGTCTTACTTAAAGAGGATGGTTATTATGGCACTTGAGTATCTCTATTTACAAGTTCAAACTGTTCTTGCTTTTTTCCTGCCAGGCAAGATGGCCTATTAGACAAACATTTTTCTATTTTGCAGAAAATTTCAGAGACAACTGAAAGCTTGAAATCAAACTTTTGTAACTACAATGAGATATCACATATTCTTTTCAACTTTGGTTAATAATAATATGAAAGAAAGAACCCTAGACTAGGAATAGAAGTTTTGGTAGCATCTGAATTTTGCCATGCATGAGATACGTGATGTACAGTACTTCCTCAAACCTATTCTCTTTCCTTACCTGTAAACTGAAGATCTGCTTGGCCCCTGAAGATCCATTCTAAACTAGAGTGTTACATGATATAATGATGATGTGATTCTAAATTTTGTCAAATAGTTCATTTTATGTCACATGTTGCTGGATCGCCTTCTATATGCAAAATACTGTGTCAAGTGCTGTTGAGGTCTATGGTAGACAGAATAATTAACCCCCAAATGACCTGCACCCTAGTTCTCAGAACATGTGAATATATTTTATCACATGCAAAAGGAATTAAGGTTGCAGATGGAATTCAGGTGTCTAATTAGCTGACTTTGAGAGAATCCTGGATTATCCAGGTGAGCTCAAAATAATCACAAGGGTCCTGTTAAGTGAAAGAATAGTTGGAGGAGTGAGAATCCGTGATGAGATGTGAGACTCAAATGGCCATTGCTGTCTTTGAATATGGAAGAAGGCCACAAGCCAAGAAATGTGGGTAGCCTCTAGAAGTCAGAAAAGACAAGGAAATGGATTCTCCCCCAAAGCCTCTGGAAGGAACATAATCCTGACAACTTGTGGATTTCAACCCAGTGAGACCTACTTTGGACTTGATAAATGTAAGAGAATACATTTGTGTTGTTTGAAGCCACCAAGTTTATGGCAACTTGTTACAGCAGCAGTAGGAAATCAATACATGGTGCAAATGTGAAGAACAGAAAATAGTTGCCTTCAAAGAGCTTTTATTTTGGCATAGGAAATAAGCAGAGTGTAAACGGAATTTATACAAGGTAAAATATGACAAATATATACAAGGAAATGAACTAACATCTGAACTCAGCCCACCATCTACTAAACTCAAAGACAAGGGACACTGTAAATGCATTCATTCAGCATGGTGCTAGGTTCTAGCAGACAGTAATGATCACAATCCAACACAACTCTGCCCTCATGGGATTTAGTCTCATGCAGATGAACAAATATTAGGTCACACCAATAAAATATAAACTTGAAAATGGGATAACTTACCTTTCCTTCAAATAAATATTTCTCCGAGCGCATATAATAGTGGTGTTTGAAATAGGCAGGAAAGTCCCAGAAGACCACTCTAAAAATACGGTCATTGACCTGAGATCTGATGAATGAGTGAGGGCTATTTAGTCAAAGAAGGGAGAGAAAATCTTTTCAGGCATAGTCCTCGTGGCAGGAAGAAGATGGTAAATAAAAAGGACAAAAATAAGGTCTCAAGAATAGAGACAAGAGAGAAGGGGATAGCTGGCTATGAGAAGAGGCTGAATACATACAGATTTGAGTCAGACCATTCAAGGCCACTTTAAGAGATTTTGCATTATTTTAAGACTAGTTTAAAAAGTATTGAATAGTTTTGAATAAAGGGGTGAATAGACAGATTTGCATAGGAACAAGATCACCCTGTGTATATGATAGAGCTGTGTGGAGATATCTGTATCTATTTATCAATAGATGGATGGATGGATGGATAGATGGATGGATGGATGGATAGAAGATACACACACACACACACACACACACACACACACACACACACATCTGCTGTAACCCCATCAGAGTAGTCTAAAGCAGGGTAAGTAGATTGGATGTGGATAGAATTCAGGAACCACTTGTGATTATCATTTAACTTGATGTGAAATCAGGGAAGAGAATGTTTTAGGAAGCATGGTAATCACTATAGAATGCTGATGGAATCAGTGCATCCATAATTAAAAATAACTAACCTCTGTTTAATGCTTACAAGTTGCCAAGCACTGTCCTTAGCATTTGGTATGGATTAATTTATTTGATATTTACAGAAACCCTAAGAGATTGTCATAATTTTGCATATGAGGACCTCAAAGAACAGAGCGATGAAGTAAACTGCCAATGTTACACAGCTAGTAAGTGAAGCATCAGGGATTTGAATTTGGGTAGCCTCTACATTTTTGCTATTGCTATGAAAATGATCTGCTTGATATAGCATCAAGGAAGTCATTAGGGACTTCAGTGAGAGTTGTTTCAGTGGACTAATGCAAACAGAAATCAAAAACAGTCAGTTGAAGAGTATCTGTTGACTTTCATTTTCTCAGAAAAGTAAGAGGTAGGGAGGTTGTCCTGAGTGGGAGACTGTCCAGGTCGTACAGATAACTGAACTTATCTAAGGAATTTTCATTTGTGGCAAAGCAGGTAGTAGGTATACCTGATCAAAGCTGATGTCTTCTGCATTTGGCCAAATCCAAGGCAGTATTGGTACCTTTGTGGGCTCTTGTGTCACCGCAAGCTCTTATTTCTCACTGGAGAAATCAAGTCCCTTCAAAGCCCACAGGAGTAGATTACTTCAATCAACTTGCACCAAAAAATATGCTTTTTGTAGTTCCTGAAGCCATTCACGATTTGCAGGGTATATATGAGCAGGCTTGTAAGACTGAAGGTTGCCCTATTTGTAAACGGTGGTCCTGTTAAGAAAGCAGGGACCTCACCCTGTGCTTAAGAAAATTAATTTCTAGACTGACGTTCATTGACCACTAGTCTCCAAAATGTTTATACCCACATGAGAGACCAAAAAATACACACATTCACATTCGAAGTGCAGTGGGAACATTGAGGAGTCAGAGAATAAATACACACCAATTTTCTAAATACAGAAAAAAAACTAAACACAGTACCAAGAAAGTGATTTTGGTTTCTAGATTCTGTCACTCTTTCTTTCTAATATGTGACTTTAATTTCCCAACAATAATAGTCACTTTGTCATATGGCTTGTAAGGGTAAGAATGTTTTCCCTTACAATTTGCGTGGAAAAAATAAGAAAACTTCCTTTTATAGATCAGCTGATCAATAGTGGATGACCCACAGTAAGATGATGTTACTCAAAATTAATATTTGAGAGTTTCTTTAACATTAATGCTATTATTAGGTCCATAATAACTTTAAATAACTTTGATTTGATTTTATCTCATAACAAAATACCTAACACTTTTTTAAAATGAGATAATGATTTTAAACTTTACATAGTATTTCTCTAAAACTGTATATGAATTGCTTCTGAATGCACTCAAGTTAAATCAAAGCA
>NW_020837948.1:43564121-43719121 GCF_003676395.1 Aethalodelphis obliquidens | reverse complement strand
GGGATAAAGCAAAACACCATAAGTAGAGCATATTCTCGTGGTCTGTGGTCCTTTTATACCTGATCTTCCAACTAAATGGAAACTAGCTTTTTCCATTAACAATATGAAATAAGTTGCTCCTGCCAGCACACTTCTCAGTGAACAAAATGGGTAATATTAAAAGAGCATCAGTTGGTATTAACCAGCAGTTTCAACAGAGGCCACAAACTGAGTGGATAAGGAAATGAAATTACTTTCTCAGTCCTTGGAGCCATTATTAAAGTTTTTGAGGCTCACAGAAAGAGCTTGTGCATCTTACGTTGCCTTTGCCTTTCTTGCAGGTTATCTTAAAATTTTATTCCCAGAAGTTATCCTGAGCACTAAATTTTCTTAAGAATTATTTTTGGCAAGTCAGGATTATGTGATTAAGGTTTCACCAAGTCTCAACTGGAATTAATTTCTAGAAGACACTATCCCATATCCCCTGATTCAGCATTTCATTCTTTACAGTTTCACAATAATGTCAGCCTACAGGCAATTTTACCAGCCAATTTTTTGCTCTATATTTAGATTAGTATCATGATAATATGTGTGATACATCTGAGAAAGGGAAGCAAAATAGTAGTCTGGAAAAATACAATATTAATATTTATAAAGGTAAATTTTATGAAATCTCAGTTTCAGCTAATTTTGCTTCAGAGGATGAAAGAGCTCCCCTTAGGCATAATTTGTCCATTTTTGCTCACTCATATAACATCTTAAGCATCACTTTACAAATGAGGCTGTGTATTTTCATTAGTAGTTTCTCCCTTAAGCATAAAAATGGAACAGAATATTTGCTATTGAAAAGAAATCGTACCATTGTCAGATTGCCCAAAAACAAATATTGTGGAGATTTCTTCTTAAATTGAATAGGAAGGGTAATCAACTCTGCATAAACTTCCTAAAATACACATCTCATGCTGAGAAAATGAGAAAGTGTATCTTCTTTAAAAGAAGTTTTTATTTATAAGCCACACAGAGTAAGTGAGACAAGTAAATACATGAACTCTGAAAAGTTAAGGCCTTTTTTTCTCAGCAAATGTGTGATACTTTTGAAGTTAGTGATGTGCCACCTGTAGAAATATGAGCCATGAATAACAGTCTTCCAAAGTTAAATAATGCAATTGCAAGGCTTTTACTAAACACATGCACACTAGAATGGAGGTACTATTTTATGTGAAGCCAGTGTTTTCTGATAAGATTTTTGAAAATTAGGATGGGCTGGAACTACATATGGGAAAAGAGATTGCAATCACTGTAATTAATCTACAATATTTTGAAAGCAAATTAAAAAATCCATTTTTATTTCTTGTTTATAATTGAGTCAGGTCACAACCTCTTTGAACATTACATGATACATGTTACTTACGCCACAAGACCTTCTTGATCTTGGGTTGACTTGGAGTTTTGACCTTGCCCCAGAACACAAAGCATTCTTGTTAACTGATGGAGAGGTCACTGGGCTTACAGCACAGTCTTGGTGTTTTATTTTAATTGTTCAATAATAAGGTGAAGAGGAATACTCCTGAGAATGACCATAATAGATTTATGCCTTTTTGTTATTAAGACCTCTTAAGATAATTGTTTTCCAAATAATATCTTTTTAGAACTTCTAGATTTAACATTGTTTATGCTGGTCAGATTCCATTTTTGCTGTTTCACATTGTGTTAATTTTCATTAAGCTTTTTACATTTGAGAGCTCTTAGGTTCAGTTAAAATTCATTGCCGTATATTTTTCTCTTAAGATAACAAGATCAGAGTTATGGTTCTGTTCCTCAGAATGACTGTATTAAATGTTTTAATGCTGCTCATGTATTGAAAAGTTATTTATGTGTGTGTAAACATATAGCATTTTATATGTAAATATGTGTTTAACATAGGTAAGTGCATAAAAATACATTTCAATTAGACATTAATATTACAAACCTCATTTAGGTATTGAGAGGGCTTAAACGACCTCAAAAGAAAAAAAAATCATTCTGTTTTAGAATGTATCATGTCTGAATAAAATATCTAAATATTTGATTTTTAAATCAGCAGTCTGTAACCTAGGCTAGTTTTCCTTAAAGTCATTAAGGACCTGGATATCTTTAAATGTTTGCTGATTTTTACTAAATATTACCTTGTAAGTGAGATTTTATGATCATTTCACTTCTAAGTATCCAATCAGAGCTAGTAAAGACTATATAAACATTAGGATTCATGATGACCCGCTTTGAAAAACTAATTCATCTAGTCCCAGAGTTTCAGATGTTAAAGAAAATGTTTACAACGTGTGGAGAAATGATGTATTAAGGAATTGGGAACATAAGTCTGCATCATATTCAGTTAGCCAGTTTTTCATTAATTATAGTCATGATGTCTTGAAGGATTTTATTTACATAAAATCATAGTAAACAGTTTTGCATGTATGATTTTTTTAAAGGGAGAGTCTTTTTATGGGCGAGTCTCTACTCAACAATTTTACCTTAAATATTTTCTAATAATTTACCAAAATAAAAAAAAGAACTAATCTCATTATGGTTTTTCTTCTTTTAACATGAACTTTATTGATGTATAGTTAACTTAAAATAAAACTGCACATATCTTATGTGTATAGTTTGAGTTTTGACAAATGTATACATTGGTATAAACACTATCACAATCAAGATACTGAACAATTCTCTCACCCCAGAGAGTACCCTTGTTATTATTTGCAGTCAGTCTCCCAACCCCCAGTTCAGGCACCCACTGGTCTAATTTCTGTCACAGAATGAGCATAACTACTCTAAAATAAGAAAAATTATCTTACAGTAGTTATTCTTGTTCTATAATTTCATATAATTTAAATTATATAATTTGTTGCTGATCTGGCCTTATTTGCTCATAATGGTGTTTTGCTCCAGAGTGGCTGTATCAATTTACATTCCTACCAACAGTGCAGGAGGGTTCCCTTTTCTCCACACCCTCTCCAGCATTTACTGTTTGTAGATTTTTTGTTGATGGCCATTCTGAGCGGTGTGAGGTGATACCTCCTGGTAGTTTTGATTTGCATTTCTCTAATGCTGATCTGGCCTTATTTGCTCATAATGGTGTTTTGGGGACATATCCAAATTGTTCCATGTATCAATAGTTTTTCTTCTATTTCTGAGTACTGTAATGCTATTGATATATACCAACATTTATCCATTCATCTGTTGATAGAAATTTAGTTTGTTTTCACTTTTCAGCTATTATGAATAACGTTACTTGATCATTCATGTATGATGCTTTATGTAGGTAAATTGTTTGTGTAACTACCGTACGTGACTAAGAGTGGAATTACTGGTCCTTTTCAATTTTTCTTAGCAGTGTTTTGTAATTAACAGTGTGCAGATCTTGGGATAAATCTCAGTTGGGAATGATACGTGTATTTTAAGTATTTGTTCTTGATTCAATTTGCCAATAGTTTTCTGTGGATTTCTGCATCTATATTCAAAAGAGGTATTGGACTGTAATTTCCTTTTTTAATAGTGATCTTGTCTGATAGTTTGCATCAAGAATGTCCTTTCCTGATTTATGTATCAAGGTAATAATGGTCTCCAAAAATGACTTGAGAAGTATTTTCTCCTCCTCTATTTTCTAAAAGCACTTGCTTAAAGTTAGAATAATCTCTTCAGTATTTGATAGAATTCACCAATGAAATCATGTGGCCCCAGGGTTTCATTTGAGAAAACTTTTTTTCTTAAAATTTTTATTAGAGTATAATTGATTTACAATGTTGTACTGGTTTCAGGTGTACAGCAAAGTGTATCAGTTATACATATACATATATCCGCTCTTCTTTAGATTCTCTTTCCATATAGGTCATTACAGAGTATTGAGAAGAGTTCCCTGTGCTATACAGTAGATCCTTATTAGTTATCTGTGTAATATACAGTAGTGTGTTTTTGTCAATCTCAGTCTCCCAATTTATCCCTCCTCCTGCTTTCCCCTGCTGGTAACCATAAGTTTGTTTTCTACATCTGTGACTCTATTTCTGTTTTGTAAATAAGTTCATTTGTACTACTTTTCTTAGATTCCACATATAAGTGATATAATATGATATTTGTCTTTCTCTGACTTATTTCACTCAGTATGACAATCTCTAGGTCCATCCATGTTTGCTGCAAATGGCATTTTTTGTCCTTTCTTATGGCTGAGTAATATTCCATTGTATATACATACCACAACTTCTTTATCCATTCCTCCATCAATGGACATTTAGGTGGCTTCCACGTCCTGGCTACTGTAAATAGTGCTACAATGAACACTGGCATGCATGTATCTTGTCGAATTATGTTTTTCTCCAGATATATGCCCAGGACGGGGATTGCAGGATCATATGGTAGGTCTATTTTTAGTTTTTTAAGGAACTTCCATACTGTTCTGCATAGTGGCTGCACCAGTTTGCATTCCCACCAACAGTGTAGGAGGGTTCCCTTTTCTCCACACCCTCTCCAGCATTTACTGTTTGTAGATTTTTTGATGATGGCCATTCTAACTGGTGTGAGGTGCTATCTCATTGTAGTTTGGTTTGCATTTCGCTAATAATTAGTGATGCTGAGCATCTTTCCATGTGCCTGTTGGCCATCTGTATGTCTCCTTTGGAGAAGTGTCTACTTATGTCTTCTGCCCATTTTTCGATTGGGTTATTTATTATTTTGTTGTTGAGTTGTATAAGCTGTTGGTGTATTTTGGAGATTAATCCCTTGTCAGTTGCTTCATTTACAACTGTTTGCTCCCATTTTGTGGGCTTTTTCATTTTGGTTATGGTTTCCTTTGGTGTACAAAAGCTTTTAAGTTTAACTAGGTCACATTTGTTTATTTTTGTTTTTATTTTCATTATTCTTGTAGGTAGATCAAAGAAGATCTTGCTGTCAGAGTGTTCTGCGTGTGTTTTCCTCTAAGAGTTTTATAGTATCCAGCCTTACGTTTAGGTCTTTAATCCATTTTCAGTTTATTTTTGTGTACAGTGTTAGGGAGTGTTCTAATTTCATTCTTTTACATGTAGCTGTCCAGTGTTCCCAGCACCACTTAGTGAAGAGGCTGTCTTTTCTCAATTGTATATTCTTGCTTCCTTTATCAAAAATAAGGTGATCATATGTGCATGGGTTCTTCAGAACCATTTTTTTTTATATTCCATACATATGTGTCAGCATATGGTATTTGTTTTTCTCCTTCTGACTTACTTAACTCTGTATGACAGAATCTAGGTCCATCCACCTCACTACAAATAACTCAATTTCATTTCTTCTTATGGCTGAGTAATATTCCATTGTGTATATGTGCCACATCTTCTTTATCCATTCATTTGTCTATGGACACAGGTTGCTTCCATGTCCTGGCTATTGTAAATAGAGCTGCAATGAACATTGTGGTACATGACTCTTCTTGAATTATGGTTTTCTCAGGGTATATGACCAGTAGTGGGATTGCTAAGTCGTATGGTAGTTCTATTTTTAGTTTTTTAAGGAACCTCCATACTGTTCTCCATAGTGGCTGTATCCATTTACATTCCCACCAACAGTGCAAGAGGGTTCCCTTGTCTCCACACCCTCTCTAGCATTTATTGTTTGTAGATTTTTTGATGATGGCCATTCTGACCAGTGTGAGGTGATACCTCATGGTAGTTTTGATTTGCATTTCTATAATGATTAGTGATGCTGAGCATCCTTTCATGTGTTTGTTGGCAATCTGTATATCTTCTTTGGAGAAATGTCCATTTAAGTCTTGTGCCCATTTTTGGACTGGGTTGTTTGGTTTTTTGATATTGAGCTGCATGAGCTGCTTGTATGTTTTGGAGATTAATCCTTTCTCAGTTGCTTCATTTGCAAATATTTTCTCCCATACAGAGGGTTGTCTTTTTGTCTTGTTTATGATTTCCTTTGCTGTGCAAAAGCTTTGAAGTTTCATTAGGTCCATTTGTTTATTTTTGTTCTTATTTCCATTTCTCTAGGAGGTGGGTCAAAAAGGATCTTGCTGTGATTTATGTCATAGAGTGTTCTGCCTATGTTTTCCTGTAAGAGTTTTCTAGTGTCTGGCCTTATATTTAGGTCTTTAATCCATTTTGAGTTTATTTTTGTGTATGGTGTTAGGGAGTGTTCTAATTTCATTCTTCTAAGTGTAGCTGTCCAGTTTTCCCAGCACCACTTATTGAAGAGGTTGTCTTTTCTCCATTGTATATTCTTGCCTCCTTTGTCATAGTTTAGGTGACTGCAGAAAATTAATTATAAATTCAATTTCTGTAATAGTGATGGGGTGTTTATGTTTTCTCTTTATTCTTTTGCCAATTTTTAGTAACTTATGTCTTTCTAGGCATTCCATTTAAACTTTTGGATTTATTGGTGTCAATTATTTATAATATTCTTCCTATATCATTGTAACATATGGATTCTGTAGGATGACACTTTTTCTTTCTTGATATTCATAGTTTTTGTCTTTATTTTTTTCTTGCTCAGTTAAAGATTTATCAATTTTCTTACTCTTTTAAAGAACTAACTTTTGATTTCCTTAATTTTTTTTTTTTGTCTATTCCACTGACTAGGCCATTGTTTTCTGCTCTTATCTTCATTATTTGTGTCCTTCTACTTACTTCAGAACTTTTCTCTCTTCTATCATGATTTCTTAAGGTAGAAACCTACATTATTGATTTGAGACATTTATTACTTTCTTAGATAATCATTTAAAGCTAAAAAATTCTCCTGAAAGCATTGTTTTAGCTTTGTCCTACCAATTTCCATATGTGATACTCTCATAATCATTCTTTTAAAAATATTTTCTGAATTTACTGTGATTTATCCTTTTGCTATAGGAATTTTGATATAAGGTTCTTAATTTCAAAATTTAGAGGGAATTTGAGTTGTTCTTGCTATAGTTTATTTTACATAAAATTGCACTGTGTTCAGAGAACATGCTCTCTGTAATTCTAATCTTTTAAAATTTACTGAGTGTTTTGGTGCCTCAGCATATGTTCTATACTGGTGAATGTTTTATGTACAATGAGACATAATGTATATTCTGCTGTTACTGAATGTAGTGTTTTATAAATTATTTGTTTTATACATTCTTTAAATTCAAGTCTTCTGTATCCTTATTAATTATTTTTTTTTTTTTGGCTACTTGTAATATCAGTTACTAAGAGAGGAGAGCTTAATCTCCAGTATAATTACAAAATTATATATTTCTTATTTTAGTTCTGTAGTATTTGCTGTATTTGCTATACATACATATATTTTTATATATGTATTTGTTATATTTGCTATATATGCATATGAATATATATGTATATGTGTGGATCTATATACCTGTAGCTCTAGATATATATATATATATATATATATATCATTATACCTGCATAAGCATTTAGTTTTGCTATGTGTTCTTAATTAATTGATCCCTTATTATTATGCTATTTCCTTCTATATACCTTGTAATATTACTTATTCTGAAGCTAACTTTGTATGTTGGTAACTTTGTATGTGTCTCCATCTGTCTTATAATTTGTGTTTTGCATGCTATATCTTTCCCCATAATTTTATTTTAACTTTTCTGTATTTAAAAATTATAGTGCATTTCTTAAAGACAGGATGTAGTTGGATTTTGCCTTACATCCATTTGAAAATCTTTACCTTTTAATTAGATTAATTAGATCATTTACATTTATTATAGTTACTAATATTCTCAGGTTTAAGTCTACCATTTTTCTAATTGTTTTCTATTGATCCTGTGTTCTTATTCTTTTTTATTCCTCTTTTGATTTCTGTTTTTGTATTGATTTTAAAACGTTTTTGTATCCTATAGTGGCTTATTACAGGTATTATTTGATATAATTCAGTGGTAGTTATAAGGTTTTAATATACATCATTAACTTTTCATAGTCTACATTCAAATAGTTTGATCTAACATTTATTTAATGTAGAAACCTTTCAGAAGTATACTTCCTTTTCCCCTTTCATCATTTTACTGATTGTCGTGCATTTTACTTCTACTTACGTTATAATTTTAAAAATATTTTGCTTCTGATTTTGCTTTAAATAGCCAATTATCTTTTAAAGAAATTATATAAATACATAAATGTATAAATATAAATATATACATATTTATATTTATATAAGAGAGAGAGAGTTTAAGAAATTAGCTTTCATGATTATGGAGACCTGGTAAATATAAAATCTGCAGGTTAGGCTAGTAGGCTGGATACCCCAGGAAGAGTTACAGGTCAAGTCCAAAAGCAGTCTGCTGTTCATAGTCTGTGAATTGGTATATAATAGCATGTCTGGCCATTTTTCTTTCCAAAGTGCACAACCAGCTGTACTACTTGAAATTTTGTCCACTGGGAGGATTTCCCTTCACCATTGTCCTTCAGGGATGTCCCAGAAAAGGACTCTGTAGTGCTACAAATGTCGACTTTTGAGTGGTGACTGGATATTATGGAGAACCATAGTAAACCAGGCCTGGGTTTTCTCTTCCTGTATCAGTTGACCATTGGGAATTCCCGATGAAACCTTAGTATAGCAGGAGTAGGAACCAAGGAGATTGGGGCCACTTCTTTATGTAAGTTATTTGTGCCTTCAGGGATTATTTGGGCCTGATCTTGATATACCACTTCCATTTAATAATGGGGTCCTGCTCTATATGCCCAACTTTATGGCTTGGTGGGTTAAATAACACCCAATTCATGATGGGCAGTTCAGGTCACATGGCACTTGGTGGTCTGTCATTAAGCATTCTACTCTACTAAGGTCCAGTGGTAGGCCAAAAGCTTTTTCTCAAAAGGAGAGTAGTGATTTTCAGAGGATGGCCAGGATTTACACCAAGAACCTACAGCCTTCATGCAAGGGTCCTGCCAAAGGCACCACCAGCATCCCTATTTAAACTGACACTTCAAGCACCATTGGATCTACTGGATCATAAGGTCCAAGTGGCAGAGCAGGTTGCATGGCAGCCTGGACCTATTGTAGAACCTTCTCTTGTTTTAGGTCCTACTCAAAATTAGTAGGTTTTCAGGTCACTTGGTAAATGGGCCAGAGTAGTACACCCAAATAAGGAATATGTTGTCTCTAAAATTCAGGAAGAGCAAGAGATAATTCAGTTTGGTCTCAAATTTTATCATATCATCCAGACCATTTCCAAATTACTTCCAATGGGTCAGCTCCACTGGAAATTAAAGTAGATAATCCTGATAAGCTATGTCTGATTCTATATCAGAAATCACACAAGATTTATAAAACTCCTGAATATGTCTCTTAGATTGCAGCCTAAAGAAAATATCTAAGTAACTGTGTGTAGTAGTAGCAGAATAGCCTATAATGGAATATGTTCATTTGTTATCTAAAAAATTTTACTTCTGTGAGTTGTTCCATTTTCATATGAATTGATGTTTCAGTTATTTTTTTAAGACATGAAAAGCAAAGTCACCTAATTTTCTATAGTATGGAAACCATTAAGAAATTAGAACCAAATAATTCCATACATATAGGAAAGACAGAAAAATTGAATAGTATTTTGTATTTTATTGATTTGAAATTCTCTGTAGATAGGAACTGAATGCCATAATAGTGCCCAATGTTTCACTGACTCTGAAAACCAGTGAATATATTTTTTAAATTAAAATCTAGTTTCGTAGGCATAATATATAGAGAGGTAGCAAGGCAGAATACTTTAAACAGGGATTTTTCTAAAACTTCTAGGCTTAGTTTTCTATAAAATTATGAAGAAATGAATTTTTGAAGTTACTGTAGATTAGGTCAATAATTCCTAATTTATAATCATTCCTTCCTACATGGATGAGCCTGCACTGGGACAACCATAACCAAAGGAGTATATTGTGAAGACCAGAACACTATTGAGAAAGTTACCATTACTTTAAAACTGTACTAGATACAGACAAATATATTTTGAGAGGCATAGTCTTCGTTATTCATTCTTTCATAACTAAAATGTAGAAAGAACAGAAATATGGAAATTAAGCAAAGATCCAGTTAAAGAAATATAAAAAAAGAAGAAAGCAGAATAAAAGTGCCATCAGGAAGATGGAAGAGTAGGAAGCCCAGGAGCATCTTTTCCCCTAAAGTACTCCAATTCAGCAACAATTAGTGAACAGACTTCTTTTGTGAGAAATCAGAAACTAATTGAAAGGCTCCTGCATGTTGGGGGAATGTGAAATCAGACTCCCTAAAGCCTGTAGGGAGACTCCAGACACCCTCTCTCCAGAGACCCTACCTTTGTGCAGTGCCATATGTCAGGAAGAAACCCCCTAGTTCTCACCTTCAGCTGGTGGAGGGAAAGAGTTGGTTTGTACGTCCAGCACCACAAGTTTTTTGACAGGTCTCCCCAGAGGACTAGCTTCTGTATTGCCAGTCTTGGAGCTCTGATGGGA
This sequence comes from Aethalodelphis obliquidens, assembly GCF_003676395.1. Taxonomy (NCBI): domain Eukaryota; kingdom Metazoa; phylum Chordata; class Mammalia; order Artiodactyla; family Delphinidae; genus Aethalodelphis; species Aethalodelphis obliquidens. The sequence goes on along the minus strand of NW_020837948.1, from coordinate 43,708,721 downwards.
CCAGCACAGGCTACCTAGAGGAAGACAGACATGATTGCTTGGCCTGGTAGAAGGCCATACACAAAAATCAACGCAAAATGGATTAAAATTTTAAACGTTAATACCCCAAACTGGAAAACATTGAGAAGAAAGCATAGGGGAAACTTCATGACATTGGTCTTGGCAATGATTTCATGGATATGACACCAAAAACACAATCAACAGAAACAAAAGTAAACAAGTCACACTATACCAAACTGAAAAGCTCCACAGCAACTGAAACAATCAATAAAGTAAAAGACAACCTACAGAATGGGAGAAAATATTTATGAACTATATATCTAATAAGGGTTTAATCTCCAAAATATATAAGGAAAGCCTACAACTCTTAAACTTACATAGCAAAAACACCTAATAACCTGATTAAAAAATAGGCTAAGGTCATCATTTTTGATCCATAGTAGAATCCATGAATGCAGAACCTGCAGATATGGAGGGCTGACTGCATACTATTTTTCCTTAAAAATGAGGGAAATTCTACAATATTTGACAATGTGGATGAACCTTGAGGACGTTATGCTACATAAAATAAGCTAATCACAGAGGCAAATACTCCATGATTCCACTTTTCCATTTATTAAAAAAAAAGAATAAAGGTATTTTTGTAAGATACATGTTCACACAATCTAAACTAATTCTTAAAGAAACATAATAACCTAGTGCAAATTAATAATTTCCTAAATTTCAGTTATTTTGATCACTGTTTATCAGCCTTATTTTTTTCCTATTTTGATTTAAGGAAAAAGCTATTTCCATATAGTGCCTCAAAGAACAGGAAAGTCTCTATCAGTAATCTCTAAGCTTGCTGCTCATACATCTCAGAAGGCTTTTTATGTATCTATTTGTCCCCACTAGAAAGATGGCTTCCTTTCCATGCCCCAAAAAGATTTAGGCTACTCTTTGATTGTGAGACAGAAATATGCATTCTACTGTGGAAAATACAAGTTGTATTTGTGTATACTTATAATCTCTGTAACTTTCCTTTCCAAGTTGGAAATTTCTAAGTCAGAAATCAATGAGAAAAAAAAAAAAAGGAAAATCAAAATTTTGAGACACCCACACACACCTGTGAAAAGTCCATGAGTTTTCTCACTAGAGATAATTTTTAAAAAACTCTGCTCTGTACAAAACTCTGTACAGTGTTGAAGCTCAAGTTTGTATAAAATTAATTTGCTTTGAATTACCATGTCCTAGTTATTTTCAAACAGTTTCTCAGAAAATTGCAGACCTTCTACTGGGAGTTTAAAAAAATAAAATTGAGCAGAAGTTTTAATAAAAAGCCAGTATTATTACCATGTTCATTTTTTAGGCGGATACAGAGGACAGTATGTTAGAGTCAAGAATTACTAGTGGTTTTAAAATCTAACTAGGAGAAGACTCCTATTCAATTACTCATGTCACTCTTATGATTGCTTTTGACCTACCCCATATTTCTGATCCTGGAGAATGAATATACAAGGATCATTGATGTTGCACGCTTTATTTACCTATTTTTACAACCATTTTAAAATTAAAATTACGTTTATGTGCTAAAAAAGATAAAAAATATAGCAAAGGTACAAGCATAAATTATTAAGTTTTAAAGCAGAAAAATATAATTGTTAAAATGTAAAAACCAACATTTAAAAGAAAACACAATAAAATTGTCAAAACATCTTTTGCAATTATAACAGAAAAATAGAGAATAATCAAAAGGATAGAGAGGAATACAAAGCGTTGGGTGAGAGAATATAATACAGAAGTGTGGGAGATAAAACAATCAGTAATGAATACTATGAAGGATGTTTTAGTAACAGGTTTAAGACCCTAGGTGACTAGTTTTCTAAGACAAATATAATTGACAAATATTAATCACCAGAGTAGAAAACCTGGTAGGCATTATAGCGTAAAATTTGGAAATAATGATTCTCAAGCTAGCATACTTACGTTTACCTCTCCACTTACAAGGTATATGATCCTCCAAAGTTGTTCTAACATTTGTACTCCAGTTTTCTATTAGTTAAAATTTCTGTAATCATAATATATTTACCTCACAGTGTGTTAGGGTTAAATAAATAAATAAAGCACTTTTAATACTGTGTAGCCATTGAGATAGCTATGTAAACAATAGCAGTAAACTGCAACCCAAATAAATCCTGGCATAATAAATGAAAATTACAGCTAATATCCTTTTGGAATATAGATGCTAGGAAATCAAATATAATATACTTTTAAAAGAACAATGGCAATCTCTATATCTTCTTTGGAGAAATGTCTATTTAGGTCTTCTGCCCATTTTTGGATTGGGTTGTTTCTTTTTTTGTTATTGAGCTGCATGAGCTGCTTGTAAATCTTGGAGATTAATCGTTTGTCAGTTGCTTCATTTGCAAATATTTTCTCCCATTCTGAGGCTTGTCTTTTGGTCTTGTTTATGGTTTCCTTTGCTGTGCAAAAGCTTTGAAGTTTCATTAGGTCCCATTTGTTTATTTTTGTTTTTATTTCCATTTCTCTAGGAGGTGGGTCAAAAAGGATCTTGCTGTGATTTATGTCATAGAGTGTTCTGCCTATGTTTTCCTCTAAGAGTTTGATAGTTTCTGGCCTTACATTTAGGTCTTTTATCCATTTTGAGATATACAGATTGCCAACAAACACATGAAAGAATGCTCAACATCATTAATCATTAGAGAAATGCAAATCAAAACTACAATGAGATATCATCTCACACCAGTCAGAATGGCTGTCATCAAAAAATCTGGAAACAATAAATGCTGGAGAGTGTGTGGAGACAAGGGAACCCTCTTGCACTGTTGGTGGGAACGTAAATTGATACAGCCACTATGGAGAACAGTATGGAGGTTCCTTAAAGATCTAAAAATAGAACTACCATATGACCCCGGAATACCACTACTGGGCATATGCCCTGAGAAAACCATAATTCAAAAAGAGTCATGTACCAAAATGTTCATTGCGGCTCTATTTACAATAGCCAGGACATGGAAGCAACCTAAGTGTCCATCGTCAGATGAATGGATAAAGAAGATGTGGCACATATATACAATGGAATATTACTCAGCCATAAAATGAAATGAAATTGAGTTATTTGCAGTGAGGTGGATGGACCTAGAGTCTGTCATACAGAGTGAAGTAAGTCAGAAAGAGAAAAACAAATACCGTATGCTAACACATATATATGGAATTTAATAAAAAAAAAAACAAAAAAAGGTCATGAAGAACCTAAGGGTAAGACAGGAATAAAGACACAGAACTACTAGAGAATGGACTTGAGGATATGGGGAGGGGGAAGGGTATAGTCCAATAAATATGTTTAAAAAAAAAAAGAACAATGGGTTTACATCTGACAAATTGATGTGCTAAATAATGTCAAAATGTTCCTGCAAGTGCTTTGATGAGAGAACATATCTAAACATGTAGGAAAAATAACTTAGTAAACAAAGTGAACAATTAAGAAAAATACTAAGAATTCTGAAATAAACAGGGCTAAGCAGCCTGAAATCATGGGATAAAATCTGTGATAGTAAGTTCAAGCTGAAGCTACAGATGTTCCATAACATTTTCCAGTCACAGTAAATAAGAGTCTTGCCTTTAATAAACAAAAGGAATAAGAGCCAACACTTAGGATTCTAGTAAGATGAATAGGAACACTTAAAAAGCTATATCTTAGCAAATAAGTAGATTAAGGTTCTCCAACTAGCAAAAAGAGAAAAGAAGGTAGTTATTATGTTTCAGACTGAACTCCCACATATGGGGGAGTAGGAGGAAAAATTCTCATCTAAGAATTTCTAATTACAGGTTTGAATATGTAATTTATATTACAGTTTGTTCTTCAAGCCCCAATATGTAAAACTCACTTAAAGTGATCTTATTGGGTATTTGAGTCTCTGAAAGGACACATCCTCAACCTGGAATTCTCAAGGTTCCCAAAGATAAACGTCCATCAAACATGAGTTTCAAATACAAATTTTAAAGAAAAGGTTTACCATGGGACGAAGCCAAAAAACAAAATGTAAAAAGTTTTGAGAAACTTAAAATGTTTAAAATATTACCAATTTTGAGAAAATGAGCTAATAAAATGTAAAAAAATATATTTGAAGAAAACAACTTCAACTAGACATGTGGAAATTTTTAAAAAATTTAAAAAATCAATAAATTGAACATCTAGATAAAGCAAAAGAGAGAATTAGTGAACTAGAGGGCATATGTGAAGAAAGTACCCAACATATAACTCAAAGAGAATAGAATGGAAGGTATTAGATAGAGGTTAAAATACATGGAGAGTAGAATGAAATGTGGCACCTGTTTATTTAGTGTTTCACAGGATGGAAATCGAATAATGACTGACAGTTTTCCAGAACATTTACTATACATGATTTTTCAGGTTCAGGAAGTTCTGAAAATCCAAAGCAGAACAAATAAAAAGAATAAATGTTGATTCACATAACAGTAAAACTTCATAACATAGAATCTAGGTAGCAGTAAAAGTGAAAATACAACTCCTGAGAATAAAAACTAATTAGCAACCTATTTCACCTCAACAATAGAAGCCAATAAACAAGTGGAAAGATAACTTCCAAAATCAGGAGGCAATGACTAGCAATCTAGATTTTTATACCCAATCAAGCAGCCTTTCACCACCTGGTTGAAATAAAGACATTTTAAGAACAAACTAAACCAAATAGTTTGTGATAAGCCAGCCCTATTTAAAGGAATTTCTAATGATATACCTCAGGGAGAAGGAAATGATCCCCTGAAGTGTGTCTGTATTGCAAGAAGAAATAGAAGTGATAAAATCAGTAAACATATGGCAAAAGTTATACTTAACTTTATAATAAAGCAAAAATAAAGATTTTAGAGGATGTAGTCATAAGTAAATACAAAACTCAAAGTGTAGAGGAGTGGTCAAAAATAAAAATATTCTAAGCCTCGGGTTCTCCATTGAGAGGAGAATACAAAGATGATGATTAATTTTTAAGGTATATTAATTGTAGTAATAACCACTAAAAGGACAGAAAGACTAATTAAACTCCCAGAACAATATAGGGAATGAATATAATTAAAAATAAATTGATTCAAAAGAAGACCTAGAAAGAGAAAGGAGGGATAAACAAAAAAAAAGGAAGAGCATGGTAAATAGCAAGATTAAAATAACATTAAAAAAAACTATTAGTAATCATAATCAATGTAATGTAAAGTTCCAGAAAGACAAACTGAAAGAAACCACAATATATCTGCTTCTTATAAAAACCTTTAAAGGAGAGATTGAAAACAAAGTCTGAAAATGAAAGAGCAGAAAAAGTGATACCAAGCAAACACTAAGCTAAAGAAATATATTGCATCTATATTAGCAGCAAGGAAAATGTACTTCAAGAAAAGAAAGCCTTATTAAGTCTACTTAATCAGTGATTAAAGCTACAGTTCACCTGAGAGATAGAACATCATAAAATGCATGTATTTAATAATATCAATAGAGATAAAAAATCGAGATTTATAGAGATAATGACAAATTTAACATCAGAGCCAAAGCTTTAGTTTATTTTCTTAGCAGAGCAAGAATGAGTATTTGAGTGGGACTAATCAAAATATACTTTATTTTCAAGCACACATATCGATCTCAAGCATCAGCATCAAGTTGTAGACTGAGCATCAACAAAAGTCAAAGAATGTAAATCATACAGTCCTTTGTGACTACAATATAAATGAAATTAGTGTTTAGTGTAAAAAGAGAACTTCAAGGACTTTATATTTGGAAATACATACTCCTAAACTTTCATTTTAAAGAACACATTTTAATGAAAGTGAGAAGTAAACAATAATATAAATATCTATAAACACTTATAGAATTAAATTAAGGGGTGCTTCAAGGGAAGTTTATAGCTTTAAATAATTACATTAGAAAAGAATAAAACTATAAAATATTACTAAGAAAAAAATAATGATAGAACAAACCCAAATTAAATACAATGGAGGTATAACAGATAAAAACAATACTTAAGGAAATAAAAGACAAAGATATAATGGAAAGGAACCATAAGGCCAAAAACTAGTTCTTTATAAAATTTAATAAAATAGGAAACTCTCTGGGAAAAAATTTGAATAAAGAGAAGACACAAATTTGGCATTATTATAAATGACAAACTGATATAAAAATGAATTGAGAAAAATAGAATATTTTAGAAACTTATTCCAAAAAAATAAGAATTTAGATTAATTCTATACTTTTCCTAGAACAAAATTTAGTTTATTTGTATAGAAGAAATAAAATACCTACAGTCATTAAATACATTACATCAGTATTTTCTAATTAATGACTGCTTTAGTAAAATAAGTCCATGAGTTTTATACAGCTATTATCAAGTGTTAAAGACTTTTTTAAAAGCCAGTAATTCAAATCTATATACATTTTTTTTTTAAGCAATGAGAAAGAGGGACTTTTTAACCATTTTAAACCTCACTGGTACCTTCAGATCAGAGCCATACAAGTAATAAGTCATAGTGTTTTCACTTCCAATTACAGATGCAAAAATATTGAGTATCTGCCATCAATATATAATGCCACATTTTTCATAGATAAAATTTTTATATTAAATAGGTCAATAACTTGGTTCTTGATAATATTCCATTGGATTGTCTGTCTCTGTGTTAGTATTATCTTAATGACTCTAGTGGTTTATTGTTTGAGATCTGGTATCTGCACCTTGTTCTTCAAAATTGTCTTGAGTGTTCTTGGCCCTTTTTTTTTAAAATATAAATCACATTGTGATGATATCTATGAGATTTTGTTTACAGTTACACTGATTATAGATTAACCTAGGGGAAATTGGTAGTTTTTGATATGGAATTTTTATGTTCTTCAACATGCTTTTTTTTTCTCTCAATTTGTTTGTTATTGTTACTATCATTTGTATTATAACATTATCTGTTACTGGTGTATGATAATGCAGTGCCTTTTATATAGACATTTTGTATCCAGCACTACTGCTGAAACCCTGACCAGTTCTTATAATTTGTCCATTTCACTCTTGTTATTTCCAAATATGAAAATATTTTTTCTTACTTTCCAATCCTTATACTCTAGGACTTCTTTATTCAATATTGAGTAGAAGTAGGATTAAAATGATATCTAGAGTTATAATTTAAAAGTTTAAGAAAGTTGTAGAGATAGTATAGAACTATGTAGAGATAGTTCACTAAGAGTTTTATCATGAATGGGTATTGAATCTTGTTGAATATGTTTTCTCCATAGTTTTCATTAATCTTAAATATGAAGAAAAGCACACTAGTATATTTCCCAATGTAAAACCACTTTTCCATTTCTGGGATATGTCTAGTTTTTCGTAATGTATTATTAATACAGTGTTGGTTACCTTTACATACTTCACATTTTAAATATAAATACTTATCTATCTATCTTCATCACCATTATCATGTTGATAAAATAAATGGCCCTGTAAGGAAGATTCTGAGGACTAAATCTCACAGGTAACTAGGAACAATGAATTAGTATTGAGCATAGTGGCCTTTCATTTTATCAATAAACCACACACATTGCTTTAAAATGGCACAGTTAAGGAAATGTTATCTTATCTTACAAAATATCATCTAACCAGCTGAGTAAAACAATTCTGGGATGGATAAGAAATCCCACAATGAATGTGGTCCTAACTAACAGGGTGATAAATTAATAATGATTATCACAGATTTACAAACCAAATTCCTTTATTTATTTATATAAGTAAAGAAAGGCTAGTGAGCAATAAGGAAGTAACAGAAACTTGCAAAAACACTACTGGCAGTATTATTTATTATTATGATGATGCAGTCATGCTAATAATGATCACTATGCCCAGACTTCTTCCATATCAGTAACAGGTAGCATTACTCTTGTAGAGTAAGAGCCCTGGTTGGTTTTAACCAACAGTCGCTATTGCTTTTTTAGAATGACTAAATTAATGAAATACAAAACATCTAAGGCACACGCATTCAGTAAATTTAGCAATTTTCTGTATCAATGGTATTTTTTTAATGAAAAATTGTGCCAACTTAACCTCTGGAAATGCCACATTTATTTCATCAATTTTTATGATAGTTCTAGCTGTATGACAGTTTTAAGAAATTACCAAAGAATATTAACAGTACTGGAGATAAACCATGTCATTTTTCTTATCCAAAATGACATGGTTTTCTTGATTTATCATGGAGTTGGAGTATCAGACGTGTCCTGAGCCAGCTAATATATTCCCTCTGGAATCAACTTTTACCTGTTTATGCACAGTTCAAAAAATGTGAATTGGGATTTACAAGAAGGAAAGCCATTCCTAGAAAATAATTTAAGAATAAAGAGACCTACAAAGAGAGAAAGAGAGGTCCTAAATTAATTATTAATAAATAACTACTATAGAATTCCAATAAAATTAGGCAAAATTAAAATATTTAGAAATAGATATGGCAGCATCCAGAAATAATCACTTTCATTGAAACTCTATGTTTAAATATATGTAGATCATTCCCTCTGAAAGTTATGCTTTGGAAAGATTAATAATATTATGTACTGCTGAACATCTACACATTTATATACACATTGTATGCTTTTTAGTTTTTTAAAATATACAGTACCACTTCATGTCTGAACTTCAAGGGAGTAGTTAAACATAGGAAAATAATTAAATATAAGTGTTTGAAAACCTGGAAACGGAAATACAAAATATGCCTGTGTTAGCTAACACTGTCCAACAATTCTAAGTATAGCTTCTTTAACTTAGTTGAGTGAATCACTTTTCCTTGATTGGGCTCTAAATCTGCCACTCTAGTTTTGTGACTCAACTCAATTTCTCTGAGCCTTAGTTTCTTTATCCATAAGTTGGATGAATTATTCAATAACAATCATTAAGTTATTCAATAACAATTCCTAACTTGTAGGATTAAATTTCTAGGAATGTCTCGAATGTAAATATAGAAATCTTTTTCCATTCACTGACAGATTTACACAATTGAGAGTAAAGAGTGAAAGTGTTTTGAGATCATCCATGATCAGGAAAGAGGAAATTATAAATTCACTTACACTCAAAAAATTTTTTAAAGTAGTAAGTGAAAGTAACTACTGCATTAAATTTCAGAACATAGCCTTAGTATGGATCTTTGAAAAATATTACCTGAAATGGATAAACTGATAAAAAATGAACTGTCTATAATAGTCAAACTTAGCAAATCTTGTTAGGACTTTTCAGGGGTAAAAATAAATCTGTAAAATGGAACAAATTTTCCAACTTAAAATTAGAAATGTGGCCCATGTCCACTCTTTAGCAAACTGATCGCTGTTTTTATTTAAAGGCAGACATCTGTAGCCTCTCCACAGATTATGAGAATTGTGATCAGAAACACAACATATGGTACCAAGTGATGAATCTGAAGAGACACAGCTAAGTTTAGATCTAACTAAAATTTCTAGGTTTCACTTTAAAACTAAATGTATGATATTATACATTTTGGCATCATTTATCAGTACATAGAATTAATATATGATCTCATTCTGGTTGCTAAAAATAGAGGTATAAATGTAATGCACACTTTTTATTTGGTCTTTGCAAGAAACATCTGTTGTTTTTGTTTTCTTTTTGTTTATTTTGCTTTGCTGACATATACTAAAATAAGAGTTGACAATAAAGGAAAAGTAAATATAAACATATGTACATATCTAAAATTTCCATTGAATATGTAGATATAAAATTAATAAAGCACATAAGTAGATTAAAATTTTACTTATATACCAAAGCAATTCTGATAAAATGTAGTTCAATATTTAGTTTTTCCAGATTATTTCTTATATTTTAGACTACCTGATATCCATACATTCATAGTTATATAATTAAAATATGTAGATAATGTAGATTTTTTTTAATACTGAAAACTTTTTTCAGAAGGTTAACCTATAATAGATATATACAAAGTAAGTTAGGAAACCTCTTTGCACAAAATACCTAATGAACAAAATGGATTAAATCCTGTTATTTGTAAAACATCCATGTATTTCAATATCAAAATAAAATGTGAGACTTGTATTTAAGAATGCTTTATATAAGGTGGAGTAGAAATGGGCATAGTTAGCTCCCAGGGTTGACCAAACTTTTGGGGGCCTTCTTGTTCTTTTACCTGATTTTAGCTATTTTTAGGTTCAGTTCTCTAATAATGCTTTGCCCCTTTCAGGTGCAAAGAATGTTTACTCTTCTGATGATCCCACCATATATTGGAAAAATGGTGAGGCCATCCATCTATGATCTTTCACTACTCACATATGTGGACACAGAAGAATTATTGTCTTGCCCTCATGCCATTTAGAGATGTGTGTATTGGGATGGGACAAACAGGTGTATCATAGTGTCTCTCTAGACCATTTGCCTAAAAACATCATGAAAATACTTTCCTCTGTTGTTTTTTTCCTACTTTCTGAAAGCCTTGGGTTAGTGGTTAAGAGCCCAAACCAAGGAACCAGAGTACTGGGATTCAAATCCCGGCTCCTGTACTTATCTGCTGTGGAGATTTGGGAAAATATTTAAATTCTCTGTACCTGTTTTCCACTTGTAAAGTAGGGGAAATAGTAGTTTAATCTTACTATTTTTGTAAGTTTTTTGTAAGTTTTAGGTGAAATAATTGATTAATTTACATCAGTGTCTGACATTTAATAGTTAACAAATGTTAATAATTATAATTTATTTACCATGATTTGCCATTTGTTTACCATTATTATCACCAACTACCTCTTCCTGGTCTCTTCCCAGGAAAGATGACACAAATCTCTCTGTGGGTTAGATCCCCATACCTATCTGTTTATTAAATCCCTAATTTCAGCCAAGTCTTGAAGAAGAGAAAGGCGACAGATCTCCTTCTCAGAAATCCAATACCATCTAAGTTCTTGAATATGGAATTGACTATTAACATTGTCCTTTAAAAACCTCCTTTCCAAGCTCATAAGAAACTTTATCCATTCTCCTTATGCTGAAAGGATTGGGAGCCTTAAAGCCCACATGTGATTTATTATACATTAATTATGGCCTGTGTCTCCTTGAGGTCTAAGGTTTCCAAATTCAAGATTATTTTCTTGGCTTACTTTAACAATTTTATCCTGGTGTAGTAGTTCTTTTTTTGTTCGTTTCTTTTTTAATTGGAGTGTAATGTATTATCATGAATTTAGCAGCTTAAAACAATACCCATTTACTTGCTCATAGCTCTGTAGGTTAGAAGTCCAGGTGGGCTCCACTCGGCTCTTGGTTTAGGATCTCTCAAAGTCAGAATCAAGGTGTCAGCCAGCCTGGGCTTTTATTTGGAGGCTTATGGGAAGAATCTGCTTCCAAGTTCCTCTTTATCGTTGTAGTATCCAGTTTCCTGCACCTATAGAACAAAGCTCCCGTTTCCTTGCTGGCTGATGGCTCGCGGTGCCCTTAGTTTCTAAGGATCTCTCTCAAGTTCTTTCCACATGGCCCTTCCATTTCCCAGCCAGCAACAGTGCATCAAATTCCCCTCAGGCTTCCAGTCCCTGATTTCCCCTTCTGCTGCCAGCTGGAGAAAACTCTCTGCTCATAGAGAAATGCAAATCAAAACTACAATGAGGTATCACCTCACACCAGTTAGAATGGGCATCATCGGAAAATCTACAAACAACAAATGCTGGAGAGGGTGTGGAGGAAAGGGAACCCTCTTGCACTGTTGGTGGGGATGTAAATTGATACAGCCACTATGGAGAACAGTATGGAGGTTCCTTAAAAAACTAAAAATAGAATTACCATATGACCCAGCCATCCCACTACTGGGCATATACCCAGAGAAAACCATAATTCAAAAAGACACATGCACCCCAGTGTTCACTGCAGCACTATTTACAATAGCCAGGTCATGGAAACAATCTAAATGCCCATTGACAGATGAATGGATAAAGAAGATGTGGTACATATATACAGTGGAGTATTACTCAACCATAGAAAGGAATGAAACTGGGTCACTTGTAGAGACGTGGATGGACCTAATGACTGTCATACAGAGTGAAGTAAGGAAGAGAAAGACAAATATCTTAACACATATATGTGGAATCTAGAAAAATAGAGACACTGATGTAGAGGACAAACATATGGATACCAAGGGGAGAAAGTGGGGGGGTGATGGTGGTGGTGGGATGAATTGGGAGATTGGGATTGACATATATTCAGTAATGTGTATAAAATAGATAACTAATAAGAACCTGCTGTATAAAAAAAATAAAATTAAAAAAAAAAAAGGTTAAGCCCACTCCGTATTTTAAGGCAACTAACGAGTAACCTTAATGATATTCACAAAATTTCTTTGCCATGTAACAGAACATGATTACAAGTGTAATACTAGGGGATAAAAGTCATGGGGACTATTTTAGAATTTTGCAAACACATTCTGGCGGTAGATACGTGAAGATCTCTAGAGATCTGCTCCTTTGTAATCAAATAGTGTAATAGAAAAATCACAGGAAGAAATACAGTCAAATAATATCAACAAATATTTTAACAACATAAACATTGTGTGCTATTTTTCATATATCATTGTTTGCCCAAACAATTGCTTCATAAATTACTATTAAATGAATGAATAAAAGTGAGACTGGAGGCAAGGGACTTGTCATATTTATTCTCTATTTGGTTAGGGTGGAGAATATTAACTCTGAATATTCAGTCATTTTATTCCTTAAGTCAAACCATTCCTTAACACATTATTTTTAAAAACTTAATATCCATTTTTCAATTATGACTTAATTCAAGTTATTTTTTAAGAACAGTGTTTTTTTTTATTATAGAATATATTTCAATTATTTTTGCTTTTAAAGTTTGATTTTGGTTTTCATTTTTCTTATCAATTATTGTCTAGATGTTTAAAATAAATTAGGGTATTATTGGTTTATAGTTCACTTTTTTGCTATAAGGTATTAAAATCGATTTGAGTATCATTAAGAATTATAATTGTCCCCCAAAAAAACTTTTTAAAAATCCAGACTTTTAGGAAGAACTTAACATAAATTTCTTATTCTCTACCCCTCTCCTGTGAAGGAAATACTCATTTCATTGTATATTTGTATGTACAAATTCCTTGGTATATTTTAATTTTTTTAATTATAGGGAATCTGGAATAAAAATATACAGAAATTGTCTTAAAATTGCTTCATATGATCCTCTGGCCTGAGACTATGTACTGAGGAACCAGTTGCACTCAGGCTGAGCAGATCGCCCTACCCACCAACTAGTTTCAGATTTAAGGATTAAACAGCTGCCTTTGTTTCTATTTTTCAAATATGCACAGACTTTTACACATGAGTGGCTACAGAGGAGCACCAAGTTTTTCATTTGGCTCTTCTATTAAATAAAGTCTGTAATCTAAATAGAAATATACACTTACCCTGTCCAATGAAAATAGAATTTAGCATTTGGGCACTTTTATCTTTCTTGATTTAACTCATGCAAAAAGTTCATATATTTGTTAGGAAGAAAGCACTTCAATAGTTGGGTGCTAATGGGCTTAGCTTTTTATGAAACCACAGAAAGTTTTATCCTCTAGTCTTCCATGTTGAGCTTTTTTTTTTTTTTTTTTTGGTTTAACTTCAGACTTAAGAATAAGGGCTTTTCCTCACCATAGTCTATATTATTTGTCTGCGGTCTATCATTCAAAAGCATTTCTTTTTAAATACCTGCCCTGGAAGTCATAATTTCCATTTGAATCCTTTAGAAACTTGCTCACAAGCTTCTTAGATATAATCTCTCCTTCCTCTACATGTTGCCTTGCCAAACTTAATATGACAAAACACTAAGACATTTCATGTACCTGCCGCTTACTGGAAATTTCTGATTTCTGGAACCATCTGTTTCTTCTTGTCGCTAAAGAGCAAGAAATCCAATTAAGAATGGTGATAGAGGATAGAAAAGTCTTCTTGATTGTGTACGCAATTAACCAATGGAATTTAATATGGAATTTCTATTCTTAGGGGATTTCAATTACATGATAGACAAGATTTTTCTCCTGAAGGGTGAAACTAGATTGAAGGACTTTAAAACAATTTTTTATGTCTTCTATTAAATTATATTTCACCAATACTGAATGATTCCTTTTATTGACTGTTATTTTACATGGAAGGGAGAAGACAAGTGTTACTTAATATAAATGTCAAAGGACGTATGCATATTTTATGAAGTTGTAATAATTGATAAATCGAGCAGAGACCAAATCAACTGAAAATAGGTATCTGGGGGTAATTCTATGATTAGCCAGAGAAATTTACTGCTACTCAAAGGACATGCTTATATAAAGAAGAATGGCCAAATAAGTATAAATTTTATATAAGATTTTATCCATTTTCTTAGTTGAATTCCACTAGCGTTCTTTTATATGTCAGAGGAAGAAAATGTGACCATTACTGTAATTCCTTTTTTTTGTTGTTAGTGAAAATTGCAATACAAAATAGGTAATGCAACTCTAGTGCTGCCCATGAACAGTAGTACCTCAGCATATCTCTACATGAAAGCTTATTTTACTATCACTTAAGGAACTCATTACCCTTTTATGAGGCTTACATGCTGCTTTAAAAATATAGCACTCTAGTAACATTATGGAAGCATCATTATTCTTGCCAGTGGCATTTTTTAAAGCAAGGAAAAACTAGGTTGAAAATAACTACCTTAGTGTTCTTAGTCTTTTGTACTTTGCTAATATTTTCCCAAACTTTTGTTGAAATCTGAGTTTTATTTTAGTTCATCTGCCCTCTGGAAGTTATTATAGTGTGAGAAAGCTTGTATGATTCTGATTGAATTGTTGAGTTAAGAACCTGGATCATCTTTAATAGAACAAGCCTCAGGTCCACTTCTACCTAGGAACCAATGGAAGTTCAACATTAACTTTAGTTTAATATTGACACCATTTTGATTCAGATATGAGAACAGGTACTTTAGGTCCAAAAAAGTCCAGTTAGGGGGCTTCCCGGGGCTTCCCTGGTGGCGCAGTGGTTGAGAGTCTGCCTGCCAATGCAGGGGACGTGGGTTCGTGCCCCGGTCCAGGAGGATCCCACATGCCGCGGAGCGGCTAGGCCCGTGAGCCATGGCCGCTGAGCCTGCGCGTCTGGAGCCTGTGCTCCGCAACGGGAGAGGCCACAGCAGTGAGAGGCCCGCGTACTGCAAAAAAAAAAAAAAAAAACACCAAAAAACAAAACAAAGAGTCAAGTTAACTCAGAACGCAGCTACATTACATTAACAGTTATAGAGGTATGTGGCAAAATCTCATGTGAGATCTCCCCCAAGGTGTTTTCTATTAACAAAAACTAAAATATGAAATTTCATAAGTGATTTATTTACCATAGAGAAAAGATTCAAGGTTATTTTTATACTATCATTATCCTCACTTACTTTGATTTAAAAAAATATAAGAACATAGGTGACTGAATTGCAGTAAATTCTTGGGAAATTACACAAAATATTGCATGTGTCTCCTAGGTAAATATTATTTCTCTTGGTGTCATGGTGAAAATAAGAGTGCCAACAGAACCAGCTCATTGTACAGTACACTTTACTTACTAATCTAGGGCATCCCAATTTAAGGCATGCTTCTAAATCTACCTATCTTTTAGAGAAAGGGATATTTGAAATATCTTTAGTGAGATATTATGATAGAATTATTTTGCCAAGTGAATATGAGAGATGTATGAAATATAAATTAATATATTTCTTAAGGCAATAAAAACATGACTAAGAATTCAGGAGGTAATGTCCCAAGTATAGCAGCATGGATGACTAGGGACTTATTAACTTCTATTGCTATATGAAAATGACATAGTTCTAAGGATGTTCTGAGTTTTCTAGAGTTAATATCCAGCAACTATTTTAAAATATGAATGAATTTCAATTATTCATTAGTATTAACCAACAATCCCTTTTACCAATACCTCCTCACTACAGTATTTCTAAAATCAAAACAAAGATTTTTTCTCTGTATCATGGAAAAGGATCTCTAAGACTTACCTGTTCAACTTCATTTATTTGTTTATGTTTGGCTGGCCCTGATTTGAACCAGATGTATGCCAGGGCAGCTGGGGTAAGATGACACTACAGGGATATGAAAAATTCATAACTATAAAGTATCAGGTAATGAATAACAAACATGTTCACTGTTTTGTACATTACATGACAGCTAGCTTTAAAATGCTACATGTTTTTTTCTTACAGTGAGAGCTCATTATAAAAGTATTAATAGATATTTTATTACTCATCCAGGAACTTTTAGAAGGCTAGAAAAGACACTAAAAAGGGCGCATTTCTACCTTATTATGCAATTGTTGATGTTAACGTTCTAAACACAATTTGTAGTTTTATAACTAAACATAAAAATGTGTCAAGTAAATTTGTCCCAAATTTCAAATTTCCAGATGGACATACAAGACACCCGTATATTTGGTTCAACTATTTCAACATTATAATACGTTAGCTCAATTTTATTTTAATTAGATTTGAGGTCATTTTTTAAAGCTTTAGATAATTGACTTTGTAATCTTCATGAATGGACCTTTGATTCTTTTTTGACTGTCATTATTGGCAAATATTAATGTTTCCTTTTGATAAATGTTTCCTTTTGTTATACAATTTGCTTAACGTGGACTTGACATTTCTCTCCCACTAACTCTGTCCATTCCATTTTACCCCTTTACATCCTCATCTCGCTTCATGGGAGGAATAACATTTAAAGTACAATTATTAAAGAAAATTCTAAAGAGGAGAAAACTGTTCAAAACTTTTAAGTATCTAGTAGAATTGTATAACATAATGCATTTGCTTATTTCTTAGTTTTGTTTTAGTTTAGTCAAGTACATTTTATACACCAAATATCAATGCTCAATATCTTGGTGGCACCTAAGGATTGGTAAAGACAGAACTATTTAGGAAAGCTGGGCTTCATCATTTCCAGATTTCAGAGAATTGCTTTTCAGGAAACAAGAGACTATTTAGGCAGCCTTTTATTAGGAGAAATGAGGAAGAGAAGTGTAAGTTTTTTAAGTGAGTGGCATATTCAGAGTTGGAATTTTAGTTAATAAAGAGTTAGAAAGAATGAGGAGCCCACCGTTGCAAGGAGGGTCAAGAGATGCTGACCACTGGCTTTGCCATCTTTTTGAGTTGATTCAAGTTGTAAAATAATTCAAACTTTAAAGAAACTTTGAGAAGACTATGGCTCTCAAGGTATCAGTAAGCCCTAATATTCGATCATTCATTAGATTACCAAATATTCATTAAGCATCAACTATATGAATAGCAAAAAAGCTAGATACTATGTATTATAAGGTATGACACTGGTCCTATTGTTAAGGAATGTTAAAAATATGACTTCAATTGCAATTAACTTTGGAATATTATACATAGGGAATGATTGAATAAAATATGAAGTTGTATCACTGTCCATCTGGTAATTTGGACCTCAAAATAAATATAATTATTCTTATGTTTAGTTATGAAAATGTATATTATATTATGATTAGAATATTAACATAATTGCGTATAAGAGTAAGAAATATAGACATGGAAATGCTAAAATTCAAGAAATTTCCTAAGCAGAGATTGTGATTTGATGAATTGACTGTTAAAAGATATTTCTCTTTTAATTTCCATCCTGGTGGAAAATTCTGTGGGCACAATATTGATGATACTTTTCCTCATCAATTAATTGATTGGCTTTATTTGTTGGCAAATATTTGAGTGCATACTATGTCTCCAGGCATTGTTCACGGCACTAGGAATAAAAGGGTAAATAAAATAGACATGGTCCCTCTTGCTAACACGTATGTTTTGGACATAAGTTCTAACAACACTAGAGTTCCATTTAGTATTGATAAAGCCATGATTTAGCTCAAATTTCTGTAATGTCAATATCTCATGTGGCAAAAGAGTGAAGCCTGGGGCACCTTAAGTGAGCCTTAATCCCTCCTACTGTCCCCTTTTCTCCTACTTTATGCCATCCACATCTGCCATAGTTTATTCAGCTTTATCTCATGCATTAGTTTAGCAAATATTTCTGAGCACCTGGCATGTTGGAGGTACTGATTTAATCTCTGGTGATATAGAGGTAAATATAGACAGAAAACTATACAGAAAAGATCTCCTAATTAAATCTTGGGTAACGCCCCCAGTGAAAAGATGAAAATAGTAGGTGTTATCATTAGAGAGAATATAGAAAAAATATCCATGGGAGTAGATGGAGACAAACATATAAAAAGCTACTAACACCAAAGAAAGAGAAAATTTTAATATGAAACAGGTGTTTAAAAGCTGTGAGGTGTCAAGATAAATTAAGTCTGATAAAATGACTTCTTTTTTTGGCTAGTAACTCATGAAAGTAATATGAAAATTAAGAAAAAAATCAATTGACCATATAATTTACAACAACAATTTTCCCCCAAGAAATAACTACATGTGACAGAAGAGTGGTGCCTGATTTCTTTTAATTTTTCTAATTTTCCATTTTAGTCTGGTAGTAAAAATCTAGACTAATTTATAGAAACCAAGCTACAGTATCACAGCACAGGCTGGAACATGTATTCAACTAAACTCTATGTAAATCCAGTATGTATTCATTTAGCAACTGCAAATCAGTAAATTAGTGTTTTACAAACCTTTGTTTATGTCTACCTATAGTACAAGTCTTTAATGACGTTTTACTTTTGCCTCACTTTATTTTCAATGCTTTAATCAATTAATAGCATTTTAACAATATAAAGCATCTTCAAATAGAACTGCAATTTAAACATTTCTAACTACTAGTTTTAATATTTAAGTAATAATATGTACTGTTACTATGGAATTATCAATTTCTCCTAGTTGTCATGGAAATTAGAAGTAATACAAAGAATAAACTTAGGTTAAGAGAGGAAAAAGCATTATCTAATCTGGGTAACATTGCTGGGCAATATTTTCCATAATGTGTGTCTGGAATATTGATGTGTATTAAGGATCTCTGACCAAATATATTGGAACATGTTGGTGAACAAGGCAAATTTTTTTTTTTATTTCAAGACTTCTCAGAGATCTGATAGATCATAAAATCCATGAGGACATAGTTTATTTCTGTCTTATTCACCTCTTATATTGTGTGATTCTCAATAAATATTTATTGAATTAACATGTACCATGATAAGAGCTGGTTTTCCATAATGAGAGTGAAAATAGGCAGTCATTTCCAAATATATTTGGCCACAGGACCATTTTTTCCCCACAGACCATTTTTCTGTACAGACACACTTTAGGAAATGCTAACATTTGTGTAATTCATGGAAGAAGAGACTGTATTATGGGGAGTACTTTTCTCCAAAACTTTCTCTAAGGCAAGTAAAAAAAGAAAAGAAAAGAAAAGTCTATTATAAAGAAAATTCAGTAAACACCTATTGAATGCCCACAGCTCCAGTTATTGTGCAATGTATTGGGAATACTAAGGTGACTTGAATCAAGTCCCTGTCTTCCAGATCTTGCCACAGGGTATTGAAATAATTTGTGCTTACCTGGCTTACTGTACTGTGAACAGTGGTATTCACAGGAGGCTATGGGACGATAGATATGAGGCTCTTCCCCAACTGGGGTGTTTAGGGGTAGCTTTGAGAAGGAAGACAGGCAGAGCTGAATATGTAGGCATTGGCATTAGCCACAGGAGAGTGGCAAGGGCATTGTAGGTAGAGGGAGTTGCAGTGGTTGAAGTGGTAAAACAGAAGTTTTGCAGGAACCTACTGAGGCTAGAAGTCAGGGAGTGGGGAAAGGTAAAGCTGAACGCACATCAATCTAGGTCACAAAGGTGTTTGAATACCTTGCTTAGGCATGTGTTCAGCAAAGTGCCAGATATTATGGGAGCCTCAGGAAGTGTATGATCCATCTGCACAGACAAGATATAAACAAAGGAACTTTAAATTCTTCAGTCTCAACCTGGATATAGTATTTGTATAGCCCATCATTTCCCCAGTTTTACTCATTCACGTACCAAATTTATGAACTTGGCCTTCTCTAAATACTGTCTTTATTGCCTTTAAATTAACTAATAATTTTTGCTTCAAATGGAATATTTTAAAACTTAATATCATATTAATGGAAAATGAGTATTTTCCAATATATATTTAAATGAATTATAATTATTCTAATTCAAATATGTATCTATGTAGTACCAAAATCCAAACTTCATGCCATCAGTGATAGTCATATTATGTATCAGAAAATACTAGTTTTGGTTCTTTTCCAAGGACTTGATGAAGAAAAATGCCATAGTTGCCTTGACGTTGGCATTCCTTAAATGTCCTTCACTGACACCAGGCTGACATTACACTGTGGCTTTGCTCTTTGAGCTAAATCTGACCTCTTTCATAAATGGTATCAGCAAACACCACACAGTACACATTGTGTGAAAACACTATGCTCATCTATTTTTCAATTTATGCTATATTTGGAGACTGTTAGTGTTTACCAGTTAGAGTAGAATTGAGAGAAGTATAAAAACAATATATCAAGAAAGATGCAAAAAATAAACGTATTCACTATTTTTTGATATTGAAAAAGTTACAATGAGTTGAATAACATAAAAGTTTTTAAAATTTTTGAGAAAAAGGAGTTCATTTTAATTTCTTCTCATCCCTAGTTCCAGAATTTAAACTTATCTCAGCAGCAACTTCCCCAAGATTGGGAAAGTCAGAGCTTGGTTGTCTCAGGAAATATTCTTGACCAGCAAGTTACTAGGAAGGAGAAGGGATGCATACGTACTGGTTGGGATGGGAGGGGTCAGAAAGATCCATTAGAATTGTAGTCAACTATTTAGAAGTGATGAATTGAAAGTAAAGCCATGCAAAACAAAAGAGAGACACTCATTTTTCTTATTTGGCCATGACTGGTTCTCTCTAAGAAAGAAAAGGCTGCTGTGGCTGCTTTATTCTGAGTTCCATTCCATCCTAGAGTCCTGGAAGATGTTCTGATTGGATGTCTAAAAATACATATTAGGTCTAGAATGGAAGTTTGGGTAAAAATTTCAAAGATAAGAGGAAAACACTACCAGGCTTCGGTAGACTTGATTAACCCACAGTTTTGCCTGTCTCTGACTTATGCATGTAATTATTTTATGTATTTGTGTATTTATTGATTTACTTGTTTTTAAACTCATGAGCCTCTATCTCTGGCAGAACATGAAGCCAGGAGCCTTGCCACATTTATCTCTACCACCCCAAATGAGAATAGAAGTACTACTTTATAAGGTTATCATAAGATTAAAGGAATCAATACATTTAACATGTTTTGAATAGTGTGAGAAACAGGCCTTAAGATATGTTAGCCACTGTTTTTGACTAGACCAGAGAGAACTGATGAATTGTCTAAAATCAGTCTCTTCCTAAACATCTTAACCATGTAGAAGCACCACAAAAGAGTTTTCCATATAAAGAGCTGTTTGAAAAAGATTTTCTTGCCTTCATCCCACTAAGTCTTAACCAAGTCTACTGGAAACAGAACAGTGCATTGAACAGAGCATCAGTTCTGCAGGCCATTATCTAGTTTCATTAATTTTAATGCTCCTGAAACACCTCATTCAGACAACACAAGCATTTATGTTTTTACCTCCATGTATTCTTTTAAATAGAAGTTGTGGTAAAGTTGAAGCCATTTCAATAGAAAAACAAAATATGCATGGTTGATTTACTCTTGTTTCCCAATACTAAAAATAATGAGAGCTATCAATTTAAAACCGAGCAGCACTCTATGCTAGCCATGGTTCTAAGAGATTTTATGTTTGATAATTTAATTTTAAAAACAGTATTATGAAATAGATATTTTAATCTCCATTGTATAAATAAGTAAATTGGGGCACAGAGAAGTTAAATAATAGTGCAAAGATTGAAAAATTAATACATCATGGAATTGAATCTAAACCAGGAATACAAGCTCATGTTTTATCTTCTAAAATATGCTGCCTTCTTTTTTCTGTTGATCATATTTTTTATTTCTTGAGAGGGAAAAAAAGAGTTTATATCCTGTCTTTATAGTACTGCAGGCATTTTTATTCTTGTTTATCATCTTGATAGAAGCATTCTAATTTTTTTATCTTTTATATCTAACACCATAAAATTGTGCTTAAATTACCCACTAGATTTTTTCCCCTCATGTAAATCTGAATTGATATTAAGGAAAGTAAAATAGTCTTTCCATGTTCAAATATTTTTGTCTCTGTGAATATTCCCCTTGAGGGGTTCTCCTCTATACCTCATAAATCATGTAATCACTCTCCGATTTTGTCATGCCAACTAAGTAGTTTTAGATACATCACTAAATGACATGTGATTTATAGTGCTGGTAGGTAATCTCTGATGGCAAATATCCTTTAATGTCATCTTTCATAGGACTAAGTGCCCTTTATTAGTGATTTCTAGGTTTTAAAAAATTGAAATAAATTTTTTTTAAATGTTATCAGAACTGTTTCATTGTCCTCATCAGACAGCATATGGATGTGTATTTTATCTGACTTCTCACCAACATCTGATTAACTTTTAATTCCTTAGGTTTAAAAGTAAAATACAATTCCTGTGAACACTCAGAAAAACAAAGGATTGCGATAATGTTTTTCCAACTCTGATGGGGCTGTGTAATTTCCTAAAACATGCTTTTAGTGCTCATACTGTTCTTTTAATTTTTATAAAAATACTCAGTAATTTAGATTGAAACATATATATCAAAATATTTTTAAAAGATGCAAAATAGGTCCATCTCTCATCATGCCAATTATTATAACTATTTATTTAAAGATGCTATCATAGCAAGATGAGTGCTATACAAAAGGCAATTCTCACAATAATTTGGACAGCTGAAATCAATGCCTGAGAACAAACATTTGATTTTGCAGTATAAAGTCTAAGACCAGTACATTCTTTAAAAGATACTGGAAATAAAAATCCTTAAAGAAAAATTATTAACAGTGTGTGTGAAGTTATAGCTACTGTTTCCCAAACTTTTCTCATCTTTATCTTTCTATTTGAAGAATACTGTGCTCCTCATAGTTGAGGAAGTGTCCCTTGATTCCATGCAAAAACATCTACAAACCTCTTTCCAACTCTGTCTTATACTTGATTCTTTAATTTGATTTAACCATATCCCTTTACACTCATACCTGCCAGTCAATGTTGGGTTCCCTAGAATAGTACAGTTAGGGATTAGAAGGCCTGTGTTTTGCTGAGGGTGTACTTCACACAAATTTGTGAAGAAGAAATAAGTCAAAAGTAGAAATAGCCCTGAGCAAGGATGAGATTTTAGATAAAATCTAGCCTTGACCTGGTCCACTGGCGTTGTGTGTGTGTGGGGGGGGTCTAGACCATAAGAGTTGTCCCTTTACCCACTCACTTATCCATCTCACATCCACAAACAGTATGGTGTGCAAACTCCCAATCTCTCTTACATTCACTTACACATGTATTTGTAAGTATACTGTTTACATTTAATAAAATTTAGTATATTTTATATTTTCTTGAGATTGTGCTTTTATTTTTTCCTTGATGTGGCTCTGGGTATATATAGGTCCATGCCACTCTTCTTAAAAGTTGCATAATAGTCCAAGGCATAGTTGCATCATATTATGGTTATAACTTCCCCATTGATGAACACAAATCATTTCTGAATATTTAAATATAAAAACTAAACTTATAAGCAATATTCTAACTTCACTTTTGTGCATCTTTCTATGGAGTGGTACCAGAGTGGTAATAGAATGGTGAGGATAGAATCATGAATCTAAAGGTAACTATACTTTTTTTTAATTGTTTATTTCCCTCAAATTACTGTTTTGAAAATTATCTAAACAATTATTCTTTTTTAAAATAGAAAGAGTACCAAAAATATTAGGCAATCAAGTGGCAATAAAACTAGAAATTAATAACAAAATCAAAACAACAAACCTTCCCAAGAAACTTTTGAAGCTATTTGTTAAATAAGCCTTGCATCAAAGGGGAATCAAACTAAAATTGAGAAAGTTGTTTAAAAAAAAGGCAATGAAGCCTTCACTCCCAAGATCTAGGGAGTGCAGTAGAAAACTAATAGCATTAAGTATGTATAGGAGAAATAAAGAATAAAAGAGGATTAAGGTGTAAATCAAAAAAGTTAAAAACAAAACAAAAATAAAAGGAAAGCAGAAAATAAAAAATAATACAGTCATAAATTCGTTAGAAAATAGCAAATCAGCAAAACCAATAATTGAATAGAAATACTTTAAAATCATTAAAATAGACAAACCCTAGAGAAACTAATCAAGAAAAAGGGGAAGAAGTCACAAATATGTAAAATATTAAATAAGGAGAAAGTAACCATTGAATTTCAGAAAAAAATTTAAAACTCATACTATTTTGCAACATTCATGCAAATAAATTTGAAAACATGATGTAACATAATTCACTAGGAAAAAAATACTTCCCCTAATTAATCCCTAAGAGAAAGCAAGTTTACTTAGAACAATTCCCATACAAGAAATACAGAGTTATCAATTTACCAAAAAGCACCAGGCATAAGAGGTTTCACCGGGGAATTTTACTTAAACTTTGTTTTTGCCAAAAGAATCAGTAAAACGGTAACATTGTTTTAATCTTAAATTTTTTTAAAAAATTAGATAATCTTTTCATTAATTTATAGTGCATGTCATGTGACAGTTTTATTGTTACATATACTGTCTGCTAGGTATATTGCAAGTATTTTATTCCAGTCTGTTACCTGCTTTTTGACATCATTTATGGCTATTTTTAAACAGAAGCACACACTATTAATCAACCCTGCAGACTTTCTTTGTGGTTTTGGGTTATTGCTCTTGCTTTAGGAAGGGCTTCTCAGCCCAAATTATAAAAAACCTTTCCCTGTGTTTTCTTTCAATACCTTAAGCTTATTTTAAAAAATTGTTTCTGAAGTCCATCTGGGATATATTATTGTGCGTTGTGTAATATAAAGATCTAATCTTAGGCTTCCCTCATTTGTAACTGATGTCCTGATATCATAATTAATATTTCCAGTACTGATTTGAAATCCTATCTTTAACATAATCATAAGTGTCATCCATGTATCTTCATTTGTCTGTCTGTAGACTCTGTTTCATTTAATTATTCATCATTTTGTACTCACTGGCTAACATTTTATATTTTTGTGGTATTCTTCAGTATTTTTCTTAATTTGTATGAAATACATACATTCATAAAAGATAAATAATAGAAATTATAGTAAGATTATAATCAAGCACATGTCCACTGCTTTCTTAAACTCAACTGCCAGTTTCTGAAGGAGCTACCACTTTAAAATTTTTGTTTCCCTTAGAGCATATCTCAATAATATTTTAAAAATTTTAGTTTACTGATATATCAACGTTAAGCATTAATTTTTAAAATTTTTCTTGGAGTATAGTTGATTTACAATGTTGTGTTAGTTTCAGGTGTACAGCAAACTGTACTATACATATACATATATCCACTCTGTTTTAGATTCTTTTCCCATATAGGCCATTGCAGAGTATTGAGTAGAGTTCCCTATGCTATACAGTAGGTCCTTATTAGTTACCTATTTTATATATAGTAGTGTGTATATGTCAGTCCCAATCTCCCTATTTATCCCTTCCCTCCCCCTTTTCCTCCCTGGTAACCATAAGTTTGTTTTCTGCATATGTGACTCTATTTCTGTTTTGTAAATAAGCTCATTTGTACCATTTTTTTAGATTCCACATATAAGTGATATCATATGATTTTTGTTTTTCTCTGACTTCAATTTTTATTTTCTGATTATTTAGTTTGCTTGAACTCTCCATGCCTCCTCTTTCTCACCCCAATATATTCACATCACTATTTTTAGATACTTTATTGGTTATTTTGGGACTTTAAAGAATATAGTTATTCCTTTATTTTTGTTCCATTCTCTATAGACATTGTCTCTTAAATCCTGACTCTGAAAGTCAAGGATATTAGCAATTCCAGAATTCACCCCTTTTATCTTCCAACTGCTGTCATTCTTAACTGACTTTTTCCTTTGAATTTATAGACTGATTCTAAGTCAAATATTAATAAACATTGTTATGACTATGTAAACATTGCTTAATAACTGTTTATTAAAGTCCATAGTTCTTCCAGTATTCCTAGAATAATACTGTCAGATCTGTGAAATCTCTCTTTTCCTTGAAAATATTTCTGGGAATCCTCTACCACCTGCTCCAGTCTGGACCCATTATTCACTGGTCCTATTATTTATTCTTTGAGTGAATTCTCTTTTTTCCGTAGTCTTGTGTATTTCACTTTCTTACTTATTCTCCTATTCTTTCATTAATTCATGTGGTAAGAAATTTGTTGCATGTCTGATATAATTTGCTCTCATACTATATTCTGCATTGTGTTCTATATTCTAGTGCTTTTAAAATACTTATTGCCATTGTGAATCCAAGCTTTTGTAAGTCATCAGTTTCTTTTCCCCCTTTTTCTCTTTCCATCTTTCAGGAAGCTTTATCATTTTCCTTTTGTTCTTAGGCTTTTGAAATTTCATGGCAATGTATCTTGATGTGAATTTATTTTTATTAGATTTACTCAATACTTAATGATGTCTTTTATTTTGAAAACTCATATATATCCTTTAATAATAATAGTAATAACAATAACAATACTAGAACTAGCATTTGCATAGCACTTAATTTGTGCCTGGTGCTATCCAAAGTGCTTTTGCCTGGTATATCTGAACTCATGTAGTCCTCACAACAATGTAAAAATGAGGGGTGTACTATTATTATCTCAGTTTCAAAGATGAGAAAATTTAGGTGCATAGAGGTTAAGTAATTCGCTGGAAATTGCACAATTAGTTAGAGGTAGATGGAATTTAACCCAGGGATTCTGGCATTAGAGTCTTTGTAATCAAACGTTAAATGGATTTTTCTGTCCAAATAAAAAGTCTTATATTTTTGTTTGTTTGATAATTACTTCACCCTCATTCCATTGGTTTGCTCTTTAAGGAACTACTGTTATTTGCTTATGAGACCTCCTAGGTAGAAATTGTTATTTTTTAATATATTTCTCTTATTCTACATCATTTTACCTTTGGTTGTATGTTTAGGTAAATTTCTTTATGATTCATCTGTCAACATATTTTATTGTTATCATGATGGTCTTACAGTAATTGTAAAAATTACATTCATTCCAATGTACAGACACTGTACAGAGTTTTTAATTCTATGTGAGTATATCAACATAAGGAGCACTGTAAGTGCTCTGAAATGTTCCGTGTACCTTTTCCTAGTCGTTCTCCTTGATGGTCCACAGGTAACTAGTATTCTGATTTCTATTTCTACAGAGTATTATTCATGGAAATGGAATTATCAAACATACAATTTTTGTATCTGACATTTTTCATTTATCATAATACTTCTTTGTGATTCAACAGTATATTTGCATTTATCAGTATTTGTTTAAATTTATTAGTGAGTAGTAATTTACTTCATGAATATACTGTAGTGTGTTTATCCATCCTTCTCTTTGGTGGACATTTGAGTTGCTTGCATCTCCCTCCCACCCTCCCTATCCCACCCCTCTAGGTGGTCACAGAGCACTGAGCTGATCTCCCTGTGCTATGCAGCTGCTTCCCAATAAATATTCAAACTGTTGTCTGGAACAATTTTACCATTTACTTTCTGTCCAGCAGTGTGTGAGCATTCCAGTTGCTCCACATCTTCACCAACACTAGGTGTGGTCGGTCTTTTTAATTTTAGACGTTCTAAGACATATGTACTAGTATCATATTGTGGTTTTAGTTGGAGTTTCCCTAATTACCAATAATAGCATCTTTTAATGTGATTGCTAAGAATTTATATATCTACTTTGGTGAAAAATATGTTCAGATATTTTGTTCATTATTCTTTTTTTATTAAGCCTTTATTTTTCAGAGTAGTTTAAGGTTCACAGTAAAATTGATGGAGAAGGTACAGAGATTTCCCATATACCCCCTATTCCCACACATAATTATCCTCCCCCATTATCAACATCCCCTACCGGAGTACTGCATTTGTTACAATAGATAAACCTATATTGACACATCATAAAAACCCAAAGCCCATAGTTTACGTTAAAGTTCACTTTGGTTGTTTTGCATTTTACAGGTTTAGACAAATATGTAACGACATGTATCCATCAGTATGGTATCATAAAGATTATTTTCACTGCTTTAAAAATCCTTTGTATTATGCCTATTCGCCCTAACCACCACCCCTAAACTCTGGCAGCCACTGATCTTTTTTACTGTCTCCAGAGTTTTGCCTTTTCTAGAATGGCACATGATTGGAATCATACAGTATGTAGCCTTTACAGATTGTCTTCTCTCACCTAGAGTAATATTTACCTATGTTTCCTCCACTTCTTTTCACAGCTTGGTAGCTCAGTTCTTTCTAGCATTTAATAGTAATTCATTGTCTGGATGTACCACAGGTTATTTAGCCATTCACCTACTGAAGGACTCCTTGGTTACCTCCAAGCTTTGACGAATATGGATAAAGATACTATAAACATCTGTGTGCAGGTTTTTGTGCAGACATAGCTTTCAAGTCCTTTGGGTAAATACCAGGGACTGCAATTTCTGGATCATATGGTAATAGTATATTTAGTTAAAAAAAATTGTGAACTGACTTCCAAAGTGGCTGTGCCATGTTTTATTCCCACCACCAATGTATGAGAGCTCCTGTTGCTCCAAGTCCTCACTGACTTTTGTTGTTGTCAGTGTTTCAGATTTTAGCCATTCTAACAGGTGTGTACTGGTATTTCATTGCTGTTTCCCTGATGACATATAATGCAGAGCATCTCTTTATATGCTTATTTTTTATCGGTATGTCTTCTTTAGTGAGGTGCCTGTTAGGTCTTTGTCCCTTTTTAAAACTGGGTCGATTCTTCTTGTTGAGTTTTAAGAGTTCTTTGTATATTTGGAGTACATCCTTTATCAGATGTGTCTTTCTCACATATTTTCTCCCACTCTGTGGCTAGTCTTCTCATTCTCTTGACATTGTCTTTTGCAGAGCAGAAGTTTTTAATTTTAATGAAGTTCAGCTTATTACTTATTTCTTTCATAGGTTGTGTCTTTGGTATTGCATCTAAAAAGTCATCACCTTACCTAAGGTCATCTAGGTTTTCTCCTATGTTATCTTTTGGGGTTTCACAGTTTTGTGTTCTACATATCAATCTATAATTCCATTTTTTTTGTTAATTTTTGTGAAGAATATAAGGTCTATGACTAGATTCATTTTTTTTGTTTTTGTTTTTTGGCATGGATGTCCAGTTCCAGCAACATTTGTTGAAGAGACTATCTTTGTTCCATTTTGCTGCCTTTGGTACTTTGTTAAAGATCAGTAATCAGTTGACTGTATTTATGGGGTATATTTCTGAATTCTCTGCTCTGTTCCATTTTTCTATTTGTTTATTCTTGCAACAATGGCACACTCTCTTGAGTACTATAGCTTTATAGTAAATTTTGAAGTCAGGTAGCATAACCTGACTTTAATATTGTTCTTCTCCTTCAACATTGTGTAGGCTATTATGATTCTTTTTCCTCTCCAAATAAACTTTAGAATCATTTTGCTGATATCCACAAAATAACTTGCTAGGATTTTATTTGGGATTGCATTGAATGTAGATCAAATTGGGGAGAACTAACGTATTGAGTCTTTCTGTCCATGAACAGGGAATATCTCTCCATTTATTTAGTTTTTCCTTGATTTCATTCATCAGTTTTGTAGTTACCAACTTATATCTTGTATGTATTTAGTTAGATTTGTGCCTAAGCATTTCATTCTTTGGATGCTAATATATATGGTGGTGTTTTTTTTAACTTTCAAATTCCTCTTGTTCATTGTCAGTACATAGGAAAGCAACTCACTTTTGTATATTAACCTTGTATCATGCAACATTGCTTATTAATTCCAGGAGATTTTCTGTCAGTTCTTTCAACTTTACTACATAGACGATCATTTCATCAGTGAATAAAGATAGTTTTATTTACTTTCTTCCCATTTGTTTACCTTTTTTTTTTTCATTTAACAAATGTTTATTGAGCCCAAGGCTGAGCACTGGGGCCCAGGATACAAGATGGATGAAGCATAATCCCTGTCCTCAAGGGGCTCATTTCTTTTCTTTTTTTATTTTAACATCTTTATTGGAGTATAATTGATTTACAATGGTGTGTTAGTTTCTGCTTTATAACAGTGAATCAGCTATACATATACATATATACCCATATCTCCTCCCTCTTGCATCTCCCTCCCTCACACCCTCCCTATCCCACCCCTCTAGGAGGTCACAAAGCACCAAGCTGATCTCGCTGTGCTATGCAGCTGCTTCCCACTAGCTATCTATTTCACATTTGGTAGTGAATATATGTCCATGCCACTCTCTCACTTCAACCCAGCTTACACTTCCCCCTCCCCATGTTCTCAAGTCCATTCTCTATGTCTACATCTTTATCCCTGTCCTGCCCCTAGGTTCTTCAGAACCATTTTTTTTTTTTAGATTACATATATATGGGTCAGCATACGATATTTGTTTTTCTCTTTCTGACTTACTTCACTATGTATGACAGTCTCTAGGTCCATCCACCTCACTACAAATATCTCAATTTCATTTCTTTTTATGGCTGAGTAATATTCCATTGTATATATGTACCACATCTTCTTTATCCATTCATCTCTCATGGGCACTTAGGTGGCATCCATGACCTGGCTATTGTAAATAGAGCTTCAGTGAACATTGTGGTACATGACTTTTTGAATTATGGTTTTCTCAGGGTATATGCCCAGTAGTGGGATTGCTGGGGCATATGGTAGTTCTATTTTTAGTATTTTAAGGAACCTCCATACTGTTCTCCATAGTGGCTGTACCAATTCACATTCCCACCAGCAGTGCAAGAGTGTTCCCTTTTCTCCACACCCTCTCAGGCATTTATTGTTTCTAGATTTTTTGATAATGGCCATTCTACATGGTATGAGGTGATACCTCATTGTAGTTTTGATTTGCATTTCTCTGATGATTAGTGATGTTGAGCATCCTTTCATGTGTTTGTTGGCAATCTGTATATCTTCTTTGGAGAAATGTCTATTTAGGTCTTCTGCCCATTTTTGGACTGGGTTGTTTGTTTTTTTTCATATTGAGCTGCATGAGCTGCTTATAAATTTTGGAGATTAATCCTTTGTCAGTTGCTTCATTTGCAAATATTTTCTCCCATTCTGAGGGTTGTCTTTTGGTCTTGTTTATGGTTTCCTTTGCTGTGCAAAAGCTTTTGAGTTTCATTAGGTCCCATTTGTTTATTTTTGTTTCTCTTTCCATTTCTCTAGGAGGTGGGTCAAAAAGGATCTTGCTGTGATTTATGTCATAGAGTGTTCTGCCAATGTTTTCCTCTAAGAGTTTTATAGTGCCTGGCCTTACATTTAGGTCTTTAATCCATTTTGAGTTTATTTTTGTGTAAGGTGTTAGGGAGTGTTCTAATTTCATTCTTTACATGTAGCTGTCTAGATTTCCCAGCACCACTTATTGAAGAGGCTGTATTTTCTCCATTGTATATTCTTGCCTCCTTTATCAAAGATAAGGTGACCATATATGTGTGCGTTTTTCTCTGCGCTTTCTATCCTATTCCATTGATCTATATTTCTGTTTTTGTGCAAGTACTATGCTGTCTTGATTACTCTACCTTTGTATTATAGTCTGAAGTCTGGGAGCCTGATGCCTCCAGCTCAGTTTTTCTTCCTCAAGACTATTTGGGGTTTTTTTTTGTTTCCAACAAATTGTGAAATTTTTTGTTCTAGTTTTGTGAAAAATACCATTGGTTGTTTGATAGGGATTGCATTGAATCTGTAGATAGCTTTGACTAGTATAGTCATTTTTACAATGTTGCTTCTTCCAATCCAAGAACACGGTTGATCTCTCCATCTGTTTATATCATCTATAATTTCTTTCATCAGTGTCTTATAGTTTTCTTCATACAGGTCTTTTGTCTCCTTAGGTAGGTTTATTCCTAGGTATTTTATTCTTTTTGTTGCAGTGGGAAATGGGAGTGTTTCCTTAATTTCTCTTTCATATTGTTCATCAACAGTGTATAGGAAAGCAAGAGATTTCTGTGCATTAATTTGTATCCTGCTACTTTACCAAATTCATTGATTAGCTCTAGCAGTTTTCTGGTAGCATCTTTAGGATTCTCTATGTATAGTATCATGTCATCTGCAAACAGTGACAGCTTTACTTCTTTTCCGATTTGGATTCCTTTTATTTCTTTTTCTTCTCTGATTTCTGTGGTTAAAACTTTCAAAACTATGTTGAATAACACTGGTGAGAGTGGACAACCTTGTCCTGTTCCTGATCTTAGTGGAAAAATTTTCAGTTTTTCAGCATTGAGAGCGATGTTGGCTGTAAGTTTGTCACATATGGCCTTTATTATGTTGAGGTAATTCCCCCCTATGCCTACTTTCCAAGGGTTTTTATCATAAATGGGTGTTGAATTTGTCAAAAGCTTTTTCTGCATCTATTGAGATGATCATATGGTTTTTATCCTTCAATTTGTTAATGTGGTTTATCACATTGATTGATTTGTGTATATTAAAGAATCCGTGCATTCCTGGGATAAACACCACTTGATCATGGTGTATGATCCTTTTAATGTGCTGTTGGATTCTGTTTGCTAGTATTTTGTTGAGGATTTTTGCACCTATGTTCATCAGTGATATTGGTAGTTTTCTTTCTTTGTGATATCTTTGTCTGGTTTTGGTATCAGGGTGATGGTGGCTTCACAGAGTCAGTTTGGGAGTGTTCCTCCTTCTGCTATATTTTGGAAGAGTTTGAGAAGGATAGGTGTTAACTCTTCTCTAAATGTTTGATAGAATTCGCCTGTGAAGCCATCTGGTCCTGAGCTTTTGTTTGTTGGAAGATTTTTAATCACACTCTCAATTTCAGTGCTTGTGATTGGTCTGTTTATATTTTCTATTCCTGGTTCAGTTTCGGAAGTTTGTGCATTTCTAAGAATTTGTCCATTTCTTCCATGTTTTCCATTTTATTGGCATATAGTTGCTCATAGTAATCTCTCATGATCCTTTGTATTTCTGCAGTGTCAGTTGTTACTTCTTTTTCATTTCTAATTCTATTAATTTGATTCTTCTCCCTTTTTTTCTTAATGAATCTGGCTAATGTTTTACCAATTTTGTTTATTTTCTCAAAGAACCAGCTTTTAGTTTTATTGATCTTTGCTATTGTTTCCTTCATTTCTTTTTCATTTATTTCTGATCTGATCTTTATGATTTCTTCTTCTACCTTTGGGGGTTTTTTCTTCTTTCTCTAATTGCTTTAGGTGTAAGGTTAAGTTGTTTATTTGAGATGTTTCTTGTTGCTTTCTTTTTTTTATAGAGCAAGTTCTTATTAGTCATCAGTTTTATACACATCAGTGTATACATGTCAATCCCAATTGCCCAATTCATCACACCCCCACCCCCCTGCCACTTTCCCCCCTTGGTGTCCATACATTTGTTCTCTACATCTTTGTCTCAATTTCTTCCCTGCAAAACGGTTCATCTGTACCATTTTCCTAGGTTCCACATATATGTGGTAATATATGATATTTGTTTTTCTCTTTCTGACTTACTTCAGTCTGTATGACAGTCTCTAGATCCATCCACGTCTCAGCAGATGACCCAATTTCATTCCTTTTTATGAGTGAGTAATATTGCATTGTATATATGTACCACATCTTCTTTATCCATTGTCTGTCAATGGGTATTTAGGTTGCTTCCATGACCTGGCTATTGTAGATAGTGCTGCAGTGAACATTGGGGTACCTGTGTCTTCTTGAATTATGGTTTTCTCTGGGTATATGACCAGTAGTAGGATTGCTGGATTATATGGTAATTCTATTTTAAGTTTTTAAGGAACCTCCATACTGTTTTCTATAGTGGCTGTATCAATTTACATTCCCACCAACAGTGCAAGAGGGTTCCCTTTTCTCCACACCCTCTCCAGCATTTATTGTTTGTAGATTTTTTGATGATGGCCATTCTGACTGGTGTGAGGTGATACCTCATTGTAGTTTTGATTTGCATTTCTCTAATGATTAGTGATGTTGAGCAGCTTTTCATGTGCTTCTTGGCCATCTGTATGTCTTTTTTGGAGAAATGTCTATTTAGGTCTTCTGTCCATTTTTGGATTGGGTTGTTTGTTTTTTCAATATTGAGCTGCATGAGCTGTTTATATATTTTGGAGATTAATCCTTTGTCCGTTGATTCATTCACAAATATTTTCTCCCATTCTGAGGGTTGTCTTTTTGTCTTGTTTCTGGTTTCCTTTGCTGTGCAAAATCTTTTAAGTTTCATTAGGTCCCATTTGTATATTTTTGTCTTTATTTCCATAACTCAAAGAGGTGGATCAAAAGATGTTGCTGTGATTTATGTCAGAGAGTGTTCTGCATATGTTTTCCTCTAAGAGTTTTATAGTGTTCGGTCTTACATTAAGGTCTCTAATCCATTTGGAGTTTATTTTTGTGTATGGTGTTAGGGAGTGTTCTAATTTCATTCTTTTACATGTAGCTGTCCAGTTTTCCCAGCACCACTTATTGAAGAGACTGTCTTTTCTCCATGGTATATCCTTGCCTCCTTTGTCATAGATTAGCTGACCATAGGTGCGTGGGTTTATCAGTGGGCTTTCTATCTTTTTCCATTGATCTATGTTTCTGTTTTTGTGCCAGTACCATATTGTCTTGATTACTGTAGCTTTGTAGTATAGTCCAAAGTCAGGGAATCTGATTCCTCCTGCTCTGTTTTTTTCCCTCAAGACTGCTTTGCCTATACGGGGTCTTTGGTGTCTCCATACAAATTTAAAGATTTTTTGTTCTAGTTCTGTAAAAAATGCCATTGGTAATTTGAATAGGGATTGCATTGAATCTGTAGGTTGCTTTGGGTAGTATAGTTATTTTCACAATATTGATCCTTCCAATCCAAGAACATGCTATATCTCTCTGTCTCTTGGTGTCATCTTTAATTTCTTTCATCAGTGTCTTATAGTTTTCTGCATACAGGCCTTTTGTCTCCCTAGGTAGGTTTATTCCTAGGTATTTTATTCTTTTTGTTGCAGTGGTAAATGGGAGTGTTTCCTTAATTTCTCTTTCAGATTGTTCATCATTAGTGTATAGGAAAGCAAGAAATTTCTGTGTATTAATTTTGTATCATGCTACTTTACCAAATACATTGTTTAGCTCTAGCAGTTTTCTGCTGGCACCTTTAGGATTCTCTGTGCATAGTATCATGTCATCTGCAAACAGTGACAGTTTTACCTCTTCTTTTCCAATTTGTATTCCTTTTATTTCTTTTTCTTCTCTGATAGCCATGGCTAGGAATTCCAAAACTATGTTGAATAATAGTGGGGAGAGTGGACAACCTTGTCTTGTTCCTGATCTTAGAGGAAATGCTTTCAGTTTTTCATCATTGAGAATGATGTTTGCTGTGGGTTTGTCATATATGACCTTTATTATGTAGAGTTAGTTTCCCTCTATGCCCACTTTCTGGTGAGATTTTATCATAAATCGGTGTTGAATTTTGTCAAAAGCTTTTTCTGCATCTTTTGAGATGATCATATGGTTTTTTTTTTTTTTTTTTTGTGGTACGCAGGCCTCTCACTGTTGTGGCCTCTCCCATCGCGGAGCACAGGCTCCGGACGCACAGGCTAAGCGGCCATGGCTCACGGGGCCAGCCGCTCCGCGGCATGTGGGATCTTCCCGGACCGGGGCATGAACCGGCGTCCCCTGCATCGGCAGGCGGACTCCCAACCACTGCGCCACCGGGGAAGCCGATCATATGGTTTTTATCCTTGAATTTGTTAACATGGTGTACCATATTGATTGATTTGTGTATATTGAAGAATCCTTGCATCCCTGGGATAAATCCCACTTGAGCATGGTGTATGATCCTTTTAATGTGTTGTTGGATTCTGTTTGCTAGTGTTTGGTTGAGGAGTTTTTCATCTATGTTCATCAGTGATACTGGTCTGTAATTTTCTTTTTTTATAGTAATTTTGTCGGGTTTTGGTATCAGGGTGATGGTGGCCTCTTAGAATGAGTTTGGGAGTGTTCCTTCCTCTGCAGTTTTTGGAAGAGTTTGCGAAGGATGCGTGTTAGCTCTTCTCTAAATGTTTGATAGAATTCACCTGTGAAGCCATCTGGTCCTGGACTTTTGTTGTTGTAAGATTTTAAATCACAGTTTCAATTTCATTACTTGTGATTGGTCTGTTCATATTTTCTGTTTCCTACTGGTTCAGTCTTGGAAGATTATACTTTCTAAGAATTTGTCCGTTTATTCCAGGTTGTCTGTTTTATTGCCATAATGTTGCTTGTAGTAGTCTCTTAGGATGCTTTGTATTTCTACAGTGTCTGTTGTAACTCTCCTTTTTCATTTCTAATTCTATTGATTTGAGTCCTCTCCCTCTTTTTCTTGATGAGTCTGGCTAATGGTTTATCAATTTTGTTTATCTTCTCAAGGAACCAGCTTTTAGTTTTATTGATCTTTGCTATTGTTTTCTTTGTTTCTGTTTCATTTATTTCTGCTGTGATCTTTATGATTTCTTTCCTTCTGCTAACTTTGGGTTTTGTTTGTTCTCCTTTCTCTAGTTCCTTTAGGTGTAATCTTTGATTGTTTATTTGAGATTTTTCTTGTTTCTTGAGGTAGGCATGTATAGCTATAAACTTCCCTGTTATAACTGCTTTTGCTGCATCCCATAGGTTTTGGATCATCGTGTTTTCATTGTCATTTGTTTCTAGGTATTTTTTGATTTCTTGTTTGATTTCTTCTGTGAAGTCTTGGTTATGTGCTAGTGTATTATTTAGCCTCCATGTGTTTTTATTTTTTACAGATATTTTCCTGTAATTGATGTGTAGTCTCGTAGCACTGTATTCAGAAAAGATACTTGATATGATTTCAATTTTCTTAAATTTACCAAGGCTTGATTTGTGACCCAAGATATGATCTATCCTGGAGAATGTTCCATTAGTACTTGAGAAGAAAGTGTATTCCATTGTTTTTGGATGAAATGTCCTATAAATATCAAATAAGTCCATCTTGTTTAATGTATCACTTAAAGTTTGTGTTTCTTTACTTACTTTCATTTAGGATGATCTGTCCATTGGTGAAAGTGGGGTGTTAAAGTCCCCTACCATGATTGAGTTACTGTTGATGTCCCCTTTTATGGTGGTAGCATTTGCCTTATGTATTGCGGTGCTCCTATGTTGGGTGCATAACTATTTACAATTGTTATATCTTCTTCTTGGATTGATCCCTTGATCATTATGTAGTGTCCTTCTTTGTGTCTTGTAATAGTCTTTATTTTAAAGTCTATTTTGTCTGATATGAGAATTGCTACTCCAGCTTTCTTTTGATTTCCATTTTCATGGAATATCTTTTTCCATCTGCTCACTTTCAGTCTTTATGTTTCCCTACGTCTGAAGGGGGTGTCATAGGCAGCATATATCCAGGTCTTGTTTTTGTATCCAGTCAGCCAGTCTATGTCTTTTGGCTGGAGCATACAATCCATTTATATTTAAGGTAGTATCGATATGTATGTTCCTATTACCATTTTCTGAAATGTTTTGGGTTTGTTATTGTAGGTCTTTTCCTTCTCTTGTTTTGCTGCCTAAGGAAGTTCCTTTAGCATTTGTTGTAAAGTTGGTTTGGTGGTGCTGAATTCTCTTAGCTTTTACTTGTCTATAAAGGTTTTCATTTCTCTGTCGAATCTGAATGAGATCCTTGCTGTGTAGAGTAATCTTGGTTGTAGGTTTTTCCCTTTCATCACTTTAAATATGTGCCTCTGCTCCCTTCTGGCTTGCAGAGTTTCTGCTGAATGATCAGCTGTTAACCTTATGGGGTTTCCTTTGTGTGTTATTTGTTGTTTTTCCCTAGCTGATTTTAATCTTTTTTCTTTGTATTTGATTTTTGAAAGTTTAATTAATATGTGTCTTGGCGTGTTTCTCCTTGGATTTATCTTGTTTGGGACTTTCTGTGCTTCCTGCACTTGACTGACTCTTTATTTTCCCGTATTAGGGAAGTTTTCAACTATAAAATCTTCAAATATTTTCTCATTCCCTTCTTTCTTTTTCTGTTCTTCTGGGACCCCTATAATTCGAATGTTTGTGCATTCAATGTTGTCCCAGAGGTCTCTGAGACTGTCCTCAATCCTTTTTGTTCTTTTTTCTTTTTTCTGCTCTGTGGTAGTTATTTCCACTATTTTGTCTTCCAGGTCACTTACCCATTCTTCTGCCTCAGTTATTCTGCTATTGATTCCTTCTAGAGAACTTTTACTTTCCTTTATTCTGTTGTTCATCATTGTTTGTTTGCTCTTTAGTTTTTCTAGGTCCTTGTTAAACATTTCTTGTGTTTTCTCCATTCTATTTCCAAGATTTTGGATCATCTTTATTCTCATTACTCTGAATTCTTTTTCAGGTAGACTGCCTATTTCCTCTTCATTTGTTTGGTCTGGTGTGTTTTTACCTTGATTCTTCATCTGCTGTGTTTCTCTGTCTTCTCATTTTGCTTAACTTACTGTGTTTGGTGTCTCCTCTTTGCAGGCTGCAGTTTCGTAGTTCCCATTGTTTTTGGTTTCTGCCCCCAGTGGCTAAAGTTGGTTCAGTGGTTTGTGTAGGCTTTCTGGTGGAGCGGACTGGTGCCTGCGTTCTGGTGGATGAGGCTGGATCTTGTCTTTCTGTTGGGCAAGACTACGTCTGGTGGTGTGTTTTGGGGTGTCTGTGACCTTATTATGATATTAGGCAGCTTCTCTGCTAGTGGGTGGGATTGTGTTTCTGTCTTGCTACTTGTTTGGCATAGGGTGTCCAGCACTGTAGTTTGCTGGTTGTTGAGGGGTGCTGGGTCTTAGCATTGAGATGGAGATCTCTGGGAAAACTTTTGCCATTTGTTATTATGTGGGGCTGGGAGGTCTCTGATGGACCAGTGTCCTTATCCTGGCTCTCCCACCTCAGAGGCACAGGCCTGACACTGGCCAGAGCACAAAGCCCCTGTCAGCCACAGGGTACAGATCTAAGAGGTGAATCCAGTTCCCACCAGCTCCAGATCTTTGACTCTGGATGAAAAATCTGTTTTCACCAAGTCGATCCGGGAACTTGTGGGAAGCCGAGAATCCAAGGGTCCAAGAGCCCAGTCCTGATGTTACCCTACAGTAGCTCATGGCAGGTGCATTTACTGTCTCATTGCAGAGAGCCTGCACCAGAGTGCAGCCACCGTCCCCTTCACACCTGGTGGCTGCTCCTCTTCCACAGCCACCTCAGCTGCTGCTGCTGCTGCTGGCTTCAGGTGCTTGTTTACCGTTTTTATCCTTTGTCTAATTGCATTGGCTAGAGCTTCCAGTATGATGTTGGAAAGGACTGGTGAGAGGAGACCTCCTTGCCTTTTGCCTGATCTTAGTGAGAAAGCTCAGGTTTCTCACCATTAAGTACAATGGTAGCTGTAGGATTTTTGTAGATACTCTCTATTTAGTTGAGGAAGTTCCCCTCTATTCCTAGTTTACTGAGTTTTTAATAATGAATTGGTGTTTGATTTTGCCAAATTTTTATGCTTTTATTTATATAAGCCTGTGATTTTCCTTTTTAGCCTACTTATTTGATGGATTACATTGACTGATTTTTGAATGTTGAAATAGCATTGTATATGAGAGATAAATTCCACTTGGTCAAGGTGGATAATTCTTTGTACAACTTGTTGGATTCAATTTGCTAATATCTTGTTGAGAATTTTTGCATATATGTTTGTGAGAGACACTGGCTTTTAGATTTTTGTAATGTCTTTGCCTGGTCTTGGTAATAAGATAATGCTGGACTCACAGAATGAATTAGCAAGTATTTCCTCTCCATGAAAGAGGTTGTAGAGAATAGGTATAAGTTCTTCCTTAAATATTTGGTAGAGTTCACCAGGGACACCGTCTGGACCATATGCTTTCTGTTTTGGAAGGTTATTAATTATTCAGTTTCTTTAATAGAGGCCTATTAAGATTATCTATTTCTTGTGAGTTTTGGCAGATTGTGTCTTTCAAAGAATTGGTCTATTTCATATAGGTTATTAAATTTGTGGACATAGAGTTCATAGTATTCCTTTTTATCTTTTTAATGTGCATAGGATCTTTAGTGGTTTGCCCTCCTTAATTTCTGATGCTAGTTATTTGTGTCTTCTCTCTTTTTTTATTCTTGTTAGACTGGCTACAGGCTTATTTATTTTGTTGATCTTTTCAAGGATCCAGCTTTTGGTTTCATTGATTTTCTCTATTGATTCCATTTAAATTCATTGATTTGTGTTCTAGTTATTATTACTTATTTTCCTCTGTTTTCTTTGGATTTAATTTGCTTGTGTTTTTCTGGTTTCCTAAAGTGAACTCTCAGATGATTGACTTTACATCTTTCTTATTTTCTACTATATGCATTCTCTGCTATAAATTTCCCTCTAAGCAGTGCTTTCAATGCATCCCACAAATTTTGATAAATTGGGTGTTTTTTAAATTTTTATACAGTTCAAAATTTCAAAATTTTCAAAATACTCTTGAGTTTTCTTCTTTGACCCATGTGTTATTTAGAAGTATATTGTTTAATCTTAACATATTTTTAGCATAGTCCAATTTTCTTTCTGTTATTCTAGTTAAATTCCACTGTAGTCTGAGACTAGCGATTGTGTGATTTCTTTTCTTCATATTCGTTAAGGTGTGTTTTATGACCCAAAGTGTGGTCTATCTGGTGAATGTTCCGTGTGAGCTTGAGAATATTGGGACTTCTGCTCTTGTTGGGTGAATTAACCTATAGATCTCAATTATATCCCATTGATTGATGGTGGTGTTGAGTTTAGCTTTCCATACATATTTTCTGCCTTCAGGATCTGTCCATTTCTAATAGAGGGGTCTGATGTCTCCAATATGATAGTAGATTCATCTATTTCTTCTTGCAGTTGTATTAGTTTTTGCCTCATGTGGTTTGACACTCTATTGTTAGGCACATACATTTTAAGGATTGTTATGTCTTTTTGGAGAATTGACCACTTTATCATTATGTAATGCTTTTCTTTATCCCTAATAACTTTCTTTACCTGATGTGTACTCTTCCTGAGCTCAATATACATATTCCTTCATTCTTTTGAGGTTTTAAAATGTTAGCATGATATATATTTTCTCCATCCCTTTAATTTTAATCTATATGTGATTTTATATTTAAAGTATGTTTCTTGTAAATAACATTGAGTTCGTCTTGCTTTTTGAGCCACTCTGTCGATCTCTATCTTTGACAACCATTGAATTTCAAAGTGATTATTGATACAGTTGAATTAATATTTGCCACATTCATATTCATTACTATTTTCTATTTATTGCCTTTGTTTTTGTTTCTATTTTTATCCTTTACACTTTTCCTGACTTTTGTGGTTTTAACTGAGAATTTGATATAATTCCATTTTCTATCCTTTTTTAGAAAATTTTAGTGATTGCCCTAGAGTTTGCAATATACATTTACAGCTAATCCACATCCACTTTCAAATGACACTATACCACTTCACAGATGGTGTGAGTGCCTTATGATAACAAAATAATCATAATTCCTACCCTGTCCCTTCTATGATTGCTGTCATTTATTTTGCTTATATATAAGCATACCTAATGAAATACATTGTTGGTATTATTTTGAACAGAGCTTCTGTTAGATTAATTAAAAATAAGTGTTTTAGTTTTACCGTTAGTTATGTCTTCTTCATTGATCTTCCTTTCTTTATGTAGATCTGAGTTTCTGATTTACGCTTTTTCCTTCCCTCTAAAGAACTTCTTTTATCATTTTTTGCGAGGCAGTTTTACTGGCAACAAATTTCCTTAGTTTTTGTTTATTTGAACAAGACTTTTTTTTTCCATTTTCACTTTTGAAGGATAACTTTGCAAGGTGCAGAATTCTAGCTTGGTAGTTTTCTTCTGTCAACACTTCAAATATTTCTCTCCATTCTCTTCTTTCTTGCATGGTTTCAGAGGATAAGCAGGGTGCAGTTCTTATCTTTGCTCCTCTATAGGTAAGATATTTTCTCCCTCTGACGTCTTTCAGAATTTTAAAAAAATCTTTGATTTTACTGAAGTTTGAAAATAATATGTCTAGGTGTAATTTGGTGGGGCTAGGGGAGCATTTGTCCTGCTTGGTGTTCTCTGAGATTCTTGGATCTATGATTTGGTGCCAGACATTAATTTGGGAAAATTCTCAGGCATTATTGTTTCAAATATTTCTGTTCTTTTCTCTCTTTTCCTTCTAGTACTCCCATTATACAAATGTTTCATCTTTTGTAGTTGTCTTGTAGTCCTTTGTCGTCTGTTCTGCTTTTTAATTTTTTTTCCAGTTTTTGTTCTCTGCTTTAGGTTTTCAAAGACCCTATTGATAGGTCCTCTAGCTCGGAGATTATTTCCTCACTTGCATCCAGTCTACTAATGAGCCCATTAGAGGCATTCTTCATTTCTGTTAATGTTTTTTACCTCTAGCATTTCTTTTTAGTTATCTTAGACTTTCCATCTCTCTGCTTACATTGACCATCTGCTCTTGCATGCTATCTACTCTATCCATTACAGCCCTTAGAATATTAATTACAGTTGTTTTAAATTCTCTGCCATTTCCAACATCTCTGCCATATCTGGTTCTAATGTTTGCTCTGTCTCTTCATTTTGTATTTTCTGCCTTTTGGCATGCCTTGTCATTTTTTTTTCTCAGTAGCTGCATATGATACACTAGGTAAAGGAACTTTTATAAATAGGACTTTAGCTATGTGGTGGTGAGGTGTGAGGTTTTAGGAAGTGACTTTTAGCAAGCCTGTGCCTCTGGAATGTAAACTGCCCAGAGTTTCTCAGGTTTTTTCCAACCTTCTCAGGTGGGATAGGATAGCTAGAGTTGACATAGTTCTGCTCTGGTAAGCCAAGACTCCCTGTATTTGCTTGTCTGTATTTCCAACCACTTGGGAAGAGTGGTTTGCCCTATGTCCTCTCGTCTTTTATTGATCCAAGGTGAGTGTTAATTTTTTAGTCTTTTCAGCTTTTACTTGTTATTTGAATAGAGTGACAATGTCCAGGTCCTCACAAGTGGAAATGGAAACTGGAAGTATGCTCATTATTTTTTTGCAAATTTATTTGTGTGTTTGTTCTATTGAGTTTAGATGTTCTTTATATATTCTTGATACAATTCCTTTTTCAGATATACTGTTCACAAATATTTAATATGTTAGTGTTCGGCTTTTCTTTCTGATTTTTTTAAGAGTAACTTTCACAGAGCATAAGTTCTTATTTCGATAGTCTAATATTCCATTTATGTATTTTATGAAGCATGATTTTGGTATCATATTCAGGAAACATCTGCTTAAGCTTAAAAATAATTTCTATTGTTTCCCCCTTTAAAATTATATGGTTTTAGGTTTTACAATTAGTTCTATGACCCATTTTGAATAACTTTTATATGGCATTAAATGTAGGAATTCATTTGTTTATTGTATATAGATATCTAATGGTTTCAGCAATACATGTTAAAAAGATAATCTTTCTTCCACTTAGTTTCCTTTGCAACTTTGTCAAATATCTGTGTGGGTCTATTTCTTGACTTTATGCAGCTCCAGTGATCTATTATCATGCTAAAATCACGTTGCATTATTATAATAATTTTATAATACATATAGAGGTCAGGTAATGTAAATTATCCAAGTTAGTTCTTTTTAAAAAATGTTTTGATTATTCTAGAGTCTTTGGATTTTCATCCAAATTTTGGAATCTGTTTGTCAATTTCTTCAAAAATATTTTCTGGATATTAATTAGAACTATATTACTACATTGAATCAGTAGATTGATCAAGAAAGAGTTAGCATCTTAACAATTTTGAAGCATGAGATCATGAACACAGTATGCTTTTCCATTATTTAGGTCTTGTGAATTTTTCTCAACAGTTGTTTATACTCTGTCATTACACAGGTCTCACACATCTTTTTTTGGAATTATCCTTAAGATTTATAATTTTATGCTGTCATGAGTGGTATTCTGTATCTAATTTCAATTTCAGTTGGCCGCTGCTAGAAACAAAATTGATTTTTCTATATTGATCTTGTATCCTGTAATGTTACTAACTTCACTTATTAGTTCTAGTAGCTTTTGTGTATATCCTAGGATTTCCAAATAG
The DNA here is from genome assembly GCF_003676395.1 of Aethalodelphis obliquidens. Taxonomy (NCBI): domain Eukaryota; kingdom Metazoa; phylum Chordata; class Mammalia; order Artiodactyla; family Delphinidae; genus Aethalodelphis; species Aethalodelphis obliquidens. The sequence continues at coordinate 43,664,481 of NW_020837948.1, read as the reverse complement.
ACAATTATGTCATCCACAAATAAAGACTTTTACTTCATCTTTTCATTCTATCAGTTATCTAGGGCTGTATAAGAAAATACTCCGAAATGCAGTGACTTAAAACAATGATATATCATTGCTTACAATTTGTGTGTTAGTGGGGTGGTTTTCTATTGGTATTGCCTGGACTCACTCATGTGACTGCATCAGAATTGCCTGTGTGTTACCAAATTTCTATGGACAGAAAACAGACTGAGAAAGTTAGTTAGTGGAAAATATGATCCATTTCTTATGGAAAGGAAAGAAGTTTAAGACCTCTTGATGGAAGGAACTATGAATGATATTTTCATTTAATCAGAGTATTGATATATTATTTTTTTACATATTGCTTGATTCTAATTATTAATATTTTAAATAAAATTTGCTCTGTAGTTTTTAAGAATTTGTCTTATTAAACGTATTACAGTAATAATCATTAAATGTCAATGAATATTAATAATCTAACATGAAGTAATCTAAAGATCTATGGTGATAGTCTATCTTTATTGTTGATATGGTTCATTTATTCTTCTTTTCTACTTGATCAGTCTTGCAAAGGGTTATTAATTTTATTATTCTTTTTGAAGAATCAACTTTTGGCTTTCTATGCTGTCTACCTGTTTTCTATCCCAATGATATATGCTACTTACCTATGTATTTATTCCTTTTATTTATCTTTGTTTGGTTTACACTTTTCTTGTAGCATTTTAAGAAGGAGGACTAGAAATTTTATTTTTTTAACAAAAATACTGAAAACTACAGTTTTCCTTTTTGGCACTTGCTTATCAGCATTTCACAGATTTTTTTTATGCAGTGTCTTTTTAATATCATTTGTTTTAAAATACTTTAAATTTTTCTTACTTTACTGTGACTATAGGTTATATTGTTTAATCTTTAACTATTTGAGAATTACTAGATATATTTTATTTATTTTAATTAAAATTGTGTAAGTCGGAAACTATACCCTTTATAATTTCCATCTTTTAGACTTGATTGAGATATGTTTTATGGTTCAACATATGGTCTATTTTGCTAAGTGGTCCATATGCACTTGAAAAGAACATGTTTGCTGCCATAGCTGAAAATAATGTGCTATAAATTGGGTCATAGTTTGGCAATTTCTTACAAAACTAAACATATTCTTACCATATGATCCAGCAATTGTGCCTCTTGGTATTTACCTAAGGAGTTAAAAACTTATCCACACAATAACCTGTACACAGATGTTTATAATAGCTTTATTCATATTTTCCAAAACTTAGAAGCAATCCAGGATATTCTTCAGTACGTAAATAAACTGTGATCTATCCAGACAACGGACTAATATTAAATGCTAAAAATAAGTGAGCTATTAAGCCATGAAAAGACAAAGAAAACTTAAATGCTTACTACTAGGTAAAAGAAGATAATTTGTCGAGGCTATATACTGTACGATTCCATCTATGACATTCTGGGAAAGGCAAACTATGGAGACAATACAAAGATGAGCAGTTAATAGGGGACAGCAGGGTGGGAGAAATAAATAGGCAGAGAAACTTTAGGACAGTGAAAATACTCTGTATGATATAAATAATAATGGCTATATGTCATTCTACTTTTTCTAAATCCATAGAATATACAACACCAAGAGTAAACCCTAAAGTATATGGACTTTGGTTATTATGATGTGTCAATCTAGGTTCATTCTTGGTAAAAATGTACCATTCTAGTGAATGATGTTGATAATGGGGGAAGCTATGCATATGTGTGGCAGTAGGTTGATAGGAAATATCTGTACCTTCCTCTAAATTTTGTTGTAAAACTAAAAGCTGCTCTTAAAAATAAAAAGGTCTTAAAAATAATAAATTGGGTCATAATGGTGTAAATGTTGCAGTCTTTTATATCCTTATATTTTTTCCATATTATTCTACTTATTATTGAGAGAGAAGTGTTAAAGTCTTCAAGTATGATAGTAGATTTGTCTGTTTTTTCAATAAGTCTGTTAGTTGATTGTAAGAGATTAGACTATATATATTTTAAATACACATTCATTAGGATTTGGAGTTGACATTTACTGAGTTGGGAAGAAATCTGCTGTGTATCTTCTGATATCAGTGGATCCAAGAGATAAAGTGATTTAAACTATGTTTGTGGGTAATATATGGTGGGAATGGGAAAAGTAACGGCAATTGAAAAGTTTGAGGAAACAGAGTTGTAGAAGAATTACTGAAGTTAATGTACCATCACTGTGATTGGACTCAGAATTCTCCTAGAAATCTTATTCAGTAAATACATTTGTGAAAAATCTCTTTAGCATTTATATATTCAGCTAGAAATGTATCATTTTATTTGTTGACATATGACGTCGATTTACTTTTGTATTATTTTCTATTTGACTTTACCTAAGTCTATTTTAAATTCTAAAGCGGAGTACTTGCTCATTATTTCTTTTTCATTTCTTCATGGTGCCTAGTGTTCTATAATCTATACAAATATGAGTTTATGAATCACAAATTACCTGTGTTGAAAGGAATATCAAAGACCATCTAATCTGACTACTATCCTTAGTGAGATTCCACACTACCAAATACCCACGAAGGAATGACCAGCCTTTGCTAATACATTTCCCATAACAAGAATTCATTCTCCCTTGAAAGAGCCAATTCCTTTATTGATCTACTAAAAATTATACTCAACATTGACTGAAAATAGGTCTTACTTTGTAATATTAATCAGAATATATACTTCCATAATTTTTATAAAATACATAAATTAAAAATCTTATTCACAAAATAAATAACCATGGGGTTGATAATTTGCTCTATATGTCTTTCAGGTTATCTACATAAGCATGTATATGCACCTATGCACAAACTGGCAAATCTAGGTATCAAAGTTCTGTTTCCAGGGCTATTGGAAACATCAGGTTTATACAGTTGTAGAGCAGGATATTATTAAGATTCAACTGAAATTGAACCAAGAACTTTCTAAGCAAAAATCAGTGAATAAATACATGAATAAATTAATGAATGGATGAGTTTATTCTTTATTGTCTCATTTAGCTGATGTTTGTTGGCAAATCCGAACTATGTCCCAAATGATCACTTGAACTACAAGGACTGCAAATAAGGGAGAGGTGGTTGTCCTGAGAAACATGCATTTTGTATTTGTTCTTCTGTCAGAAGTAGGGAAAATGGACAAGAAAATACAACAAATATCCACTAAAGTGAACAAGAATTTGTAACAAGGAATGTATGGAAAATTAATTTCAGTACAGGGAGCTGCAAGATCAACCAGTGGTCTGTTTTGTGGCAGGACTTGTTACAGGCTGGTTCCCAAGGACCTTGATAAAGCAGCAGAAGCAGAGTGGTGTCCATGACCTTGTTCTCAAAGTACTTTATTAAGATACTGACCACAGTTTCAGATAGAAATAAATTCAAGCCATACAGCTCAATTTGTGGTTTATAGGATATGGTTAGCATTTCATTACCGTTGTTATGCAATGGTGACATATACATTCTGTATCTTTAAAAATGTTATTTACTTGGTATATTTTATTATGCAATACATTATAATGTATACTTTAGTGTACTCTTTATGTAAGGCCAGATGCTACAAGTATTATAGTCATCATTGATGAGTTAACTGCCATCAATTGTATAATGGTGTTTAAATAATTTTAGTAAACTGTTCTTATCTGTTATAAAAATGTATATTACTTTTTGTTATATTTTTGAAAATACTGATCCCATTAAACTAACTCTGTGATCCAGCAGTTCAAGATTAAATATTTAGTATTAACTTGTTTTTGTTTTTCTACAAATGTTCCTGTTTTTTTTTTTCTCAATGTAGGTCATTATATTTCATAATAATCTTATTTAAATAAGTAGTCTTTCTTGTGCTATCATGAAATGGCAGTCTCCAAGCATTTCTCATAGTTCCTTGGTGGATGGTCACTTAAGGATCAAATTAGAGCTCACTCAACCAGATCTGTGGTAACAACGGTTACAAGGCTGCAGTTCTCCTTTTCAGATTTACAGAGCATCCAGGTGGAGTTCATTACTGTGAATCACTCAGCATGGTCCTCTGGCAGCAGATTAAGAAAAGAGTCTAAATTAGAGATGGCTGCACTGTTAAACTTACTCCTCGTTCAAAATGTAAGACCCCCTACGCTTAGCCACATACCTCTTATCTGTAGTAACCTTCTATCCAGGGAGGTCTCTATTACTATTTGCTGCTGTAGTTGTACAATACCTAAAATATTTATGAATCTGAAAGCTGAAAAATTACAGATTTTCAGCTAATACATTCCACGGCTGCATGTTCTTGGTTTGCAAGTTTATAACTGGGATTTTACTATTAACAAATTCCTGCTTTTGAGCAATTGGATATATTTCTCCAACTCTCTGTGTTGCCCAATCTGTTACTCTCACTTCCCAGCCTGGGATGGATACAATGGTGGTACAGCCACTGGGGAGGGGAGGAGAAGGGATGGATGGAACTATATGCCATCAGTCACCAACAGCCCCTCTGGCTGATTAAGTGGCAGGTGTTAATAGGAACCCAGGGGAGTGCTCTCCAGTTCCCTTTAGCTGGAATCATAGTGACATGATTCAAGGCCTGAAGGGTTTGGGGCCCTTATAGGGAGGGGGAAGGGAAGAGGACTTGTAAAGTGGAAAATAATAGAAGACTATGTTGTTTTGAAAGACCTCTCCTAGTGCTTGAAAGATTTGCAGTTTTTGAAGACTTGAACAATGAAAATTCTGATACAGATATGTCAGGCATTAAAAAAAGAAAGGAAGAGATGTACTAACCTTTAAAAGCACTGCTTGCTCTCTATAATTTTTGTTTTATTGGAGCTTTATTATAAATGATATTATAAAATTTAATTCTTGTTTTGAACAGATATTTATTAGGTAAATATACAAAGAATTTGATGTTATAAAAACATTATAAAAAGATGTCATATAGCCCTTTCAAAATTGCAAAGCATATGCTTATACATAAAATGTAAAAGATCAATAGATGTGATTGATAATCCAAATCAGTGATGATTATTAAACTATAACAAACTCCAGATTTTTGTTTTATCTGTAAAATTAATTTGAATCGTTTGTGTCTCAGAGGAGGTTTTTTAAAACTTAAGTTTTAAATTTGATATACATAGTATCAAAATATTTTAATACCCCCAAATATTATCATGCTTCCTTCTGTTTGCTAAACACCTACCCCTTGATTAATTATTACTGAACTACTAACACCATTGATTATTTTTGGTACTTTAATAAGTAAAATTATTTTATGGTTAGATTTTGTACTTGATATAATACACTATATATTCTTTTGTGCTTACTGTAGTTTACTTAACATGTTTGTGACATACATGGATATTTCTGTATGCATTTATATTTTATTATTATTTTTGTGTAGTATATAATTGGGTGAATATACTGTAATTTATTTATATACTGTAAAACTGATGGCTATTGAATCCTTCCAAAATGGATATTAAGCATAATGTTGGTGAGAGCATTCCAATCCATGTCTTTTGGTGAGGTTAGGTACACATTTCTATTTGGTATGAACCTAGGAGTGGAATTGCTGGATCATAGGGTACTCATCAATAGATGCTCACCTTCAATAGATGTTGCCAAGGAGTACTTTCACTGGTGATGCCATCAGGTCCTGTCTGAGTGTGTCTGTGTGTATGTGTGTCTGTGTGTGTGTCTCTGTGTGTGTGTGTGTGTGAGAAAGAGAGAGAGAGAGAGAGAGAGAGAGAGAGAGAAAGAGATAACTATTTTTTTCCAATTTATAAAACTGTGAAATTTATTTGCATGAGGTAGTAGATAATACCTTCTCTCCCTTGATTTCTTTTTCATTCCTGTTATAGACAGTTTTTTTCTCTTTGTTTTTTAATAGTTGTTCCAAACGTATTTCATTTTTATGACCTTTTCAAAGAAGTACATTTTGGTTTTTTTTTTTTTTTCTTTTATTACGGGCCTCCTGGCGACAACTTTTCTGTTTGTCTGAAAATTAGTTTACAACTTTATTTCAATATCATTTTTCAAGGATTTTAAAATTTTTTTTGAGGAGAGAGTTCTGAGTTGGCAGTTATTTTTAATTTCAGCACTCTAAGTATTTACCCCATTGACTTCTGAGTACCATGATTTCTAGTGAGAACTCAGATATCAGTCTCTTTCCCTCTCTCTCCCTCTCTCTCCACCTGCCCACTCTTTGAAGGCAATGTGTCTTTTCTTTGGATTTTTTTAAAATTAATTTTTATTGGAGTATAATTGATTTACAGCGTTGTTAGTTTCTGCTGTACATCAAAGTGAATCATTTATACATATACATATATCTACTCTTTTTTAGATTCTATTTCCATATAGGTCATCACAGAGTATTGATTAGAGTTCCCTGTGCTATAGAGTAGGTTCTTATTAGTTATCTATTTTATATATAGTAGTGTGTATATGTCAATCGCAATCTCCCAATTTATCCCTCCCACCCCCGCCTTTCACCTTTGGTAACCATAAGTTTGTTTTCTACATCTGTGACTCTACTTCTGTTTTGTAAATAGGTTCATTTGTATCGTTTTTTTAGATTCCACATATAATAGATATCATGTGATATGTGTCTTTCTCTGATTTACTTCATTCAGTATGACAATCTCTAGGCCCATCCATTGTGCTGCAACTGGCATTATTTCATTCTTTTCTTATGGCTGAGTAATATCCCATATTGTGTGTGTGTGTGTGTGTGTGTGTGTGTGTGTGTGTGTGTGTATGTGTATATATATCACATTTTTGGATTTTTTTGAGATTCTTTCTTTTGTCTTTGGTTTTCAGCAATTTGACTCTGATGTGTCTAATTGCAGTTTTTTAAATATTCTGCTTGTGGTTGCTGAGTTTCTTGAATATGTAGGTTGATAACTAATATCAGTTTTTGGAAATGTTCTGCTATTATTTCTGTGGTGTTGCTTCTGCACCATTACTTCTCTCCTTTCCCTTTCTTATGCTCTGATTGGATATTTTCTCTTGATCTCTCTTCAAGTTCAGTAATCTTTGGTTTGTTTTTATCTAATTTGATGTTCAACCATTGAGTTCTTAATACATATATTGGTTTTTCAATGCTATAGTGCCCATTTTATCCTTCTTTATAGATTTCTTTTTCCACTGATATGTTCTATCATTTTTTCTATTTTGTTTTTTTCTATATTTTATTTAACACATTACTGATAGATATTTCAAAGTCTTTGCTGCTGTCTTCAATATCTCAATTATCTAATAGGTCTGTTTCTATTCTCTTTTTTTGCACTTGAATAACAATCAAATTTTCTTTATTTTTCATTTACGGTAATTTTTGGATGTATGCTAGAATTTGTATATTAATTAACCATGGGCTTCAGATGATATTATCTTCCAAAAGAATTTTCTCTTTTTCCCTCTGTTAGATAGTTATGGTGAAGGAGAAATAACATCAATCCAATTAGTGATTGAAGCAGTTGAAAATACTTTGCAGTTTTAGTAAGACTAGGTCTTCCTATGGTCCGTTCCTAATTCTAGAATGTGGTCTTTGGAGCTTTCAAGAGGGTGTCAAGAGGTGGCTTTTCCTCAACCCTGAAAAGAGTATTAGAAATTGAGCTCTGTTCTTTAGACTTCTCAGCATATTCCTCTAGTTTCCAACACCAAGAAACCAAATCTGACAAATATCTTGAGAGTGAGAATAACCCTGTGCTTGAAACTTGCCTCTACCCTAGAAGATATTTGTTTCCTAAGTACTTATGACTATGGGAGATTTACTCATTTTAAAAGTGTTTGTCCTAGCTCTCCATCATGTTGTGCTATTGCTAAAATTCCAGGTTGTTCCTCCAGCTGCATGCAGCTAGGGCTTGAATGTTTGCTTCTTTTCCCCCCAGTAGAGGCTCATCACTTATACTAGTCATAATGTTCAGCCCAAGCCTACAATTACCCAATGCCTTTGCCAGGGGTGGGGGGCAGGGAAGGAAAGTTAGCTTACCTTTGAAGGGCTCTCTACTCTCTGGTACTTCATTCATCTAGTCTGTTGCAATGATGTCTTTAAATATTACAGTTTAATCAGGGTTTCCTAGTTTTATAGTAGGACCATTATCTTAATATGATCTACTGTATCATATGCAAGAACAGAAATTAAAGTAATTATATTTATTAGGTCCAAATAAATGTTGTGTCTTCATCCTACTAAGAAAAAGAGAGGTTCTTCCTTTGGAACTTTAAATCAGGGGTATGCCGGTAACTGTTTAAAAACCAGTTCTGCAACAGGGAAGGCGGAGTGGGGGAGAGTAAAGCCCAGATTTGTAGGTTTGCTCATTTCCATGGTGAAAATCTTCCCATCATGGCGAATTTCAAACTACCCACATGACGTTACTGAGTGCAGAATTAGGAAAAGATGCACAGTCCTGCTTAAATCAGTGCCTAGAGTTGCAATATGTTGAGATGATTTTCTGTAACAACTAAGGGTTGAAACCATAACTTTTTCTAATATAATTTTGGAATTGAATCATGTTGACATCTCAAGAAAAAAAAAAAATTCAAGTTCAAAGGAACTCAAACTCTGGACTTATATGAACTCAGTCATTGAAAAACAGTAATTATGCTGTTAATCATTGGTATCTACTATTTTATAGGTATTATTTCTCATCATTATAATCCTCTTAATAATTTACTTGTCCATTAACAAGATGTTTATAGCAATAAATACAAAATGAATTTTATATACATGATAATAGTTATGATGTCTTGAATATTTTCCCTTGAGCCATTATAAACAGCAACAGTTATAGAGCTGTGTCAAGGGTATTTTTAATTGAATATTATTACAATTAAATTATAACAGAATGCTGTAAAAATAAACAAAATTGTTCTTTTTTTAAAAAGAAGAATGTATAACATTCAAAAGACCCCAAAATAAATTACTATATTAGAGAATATTGAGAAGTCCTATTTCTCTGGCTCCATAATTAGAAACTAAAACTTGATGATTAAGAGGAAAAGGTAATTACCCCACATTTTCAGAGAGAAGAAAATAATTTGTTTCTGGGTAGCCTATCCAGGGCTTTTAGCAGGCAGCAGAATTGACTCTCAAAGGGTCCCAATAAACTTGAAATGAATAAAAAACAAGAAATAAAGAAAGGAAGAAATAAAAGAAAGAAAAGGAAACAGTGTTATATAGTTTACTTCCCCAACTGGGAGGCATAGAGAAGAGGATTGTGTGGCCAGGAAAGGCTAGATGGACAAACAATTCCAAGAATTGACCCACACAAGGAAGCCCTTCTTCCATCATCAACTGCTAAAAGCTGCAGCCTGCATCCCTATCATAGGACACCAAAAACTACCACTAGACCAGTTGCCATTGCTGAACTCTGAATTCAGTCCTGCTGTACCTACCATCACCAGAGAATATTCCATGTGATTAAGGGGACCATACTATCTATTGTCCAAACCAGGACTCCTGAGAGTAGAAGAGGTTATTAATAATTAAACTGGGACAATATGCATGAATCAAGGCAATCTCAGGTAAAACAGGATGTATGATTACTCTTAGAATTCTCAAGGTGCCGGGGCTGCAACTGAGGCTCCAGATTTGAGGAACCTGCCCCATAAGCCCTATCATTGCTGACAAAAAAACAGAAATATTCATACCTGATATTTTCAGCTTCTAAGGTGAGAATTTCCCTCCTTTTGTGGGGTAATTCCCCAAAGGAAAGAGGTTCTAGAAGCTTGATAGGCAAAAATGATGACAAATACAAATTGCATCAGCTTGAAAGTGATTTATGGTTCATCAAACCAAGATAGTTGAATTAAAATAAATTCATGACATTAAAGTAAGAAAACATTACCATCTGAGTGACCATACAAATTCTTTTTTATTCTGAATTGTACCTGTCTTAATTTTTGCATATTTTTCCTGACCTAACAATTTAAAGTGATACAGTAGTATATAAAGTTTGCTACTATCTATGATGACTGAATTAGTTGATTTTTAATGGTGTAGCTTACATTAACATTATTCAGCTCACTGAAACATTGTTTCAATCTTTAAAGCTTCCCAATTTGCCCACAGATAATTAATTCCACCATCTGATAGAATCCTAAGAAAAATTTGTCATGATCTACTCATTCTGGATTTTTCAGGAATACTCATGCATTTGTTCACTTCCCAGTGTTGCTTGATCTACTTCCATGCCTTCTCACCTCCATTTACTCTTCACATCTCAGCTCAAGTTTTATTCCCTCTGACTCCCATGGTGAATGTGCTTAGAGTGCCATGTGACAGTATTTTATAGCGCTTAACATGATTGTAATTTTATGATTAAATTATGTCTCCCTCACCAGATGGATAATTCCAAGGGACCAGAATATTATACCTTTGGCCTCAATTCCTTAACAAGCAGAATACCTGGCATATAATAGGTGCCCAATACATATTTGTTGAATGGACAAATGAATTAAAAGTGAATATAAAGATAGTTCAATTTCAAAAAAAGTAAAAGACAATCAATAAATATTAGTTGAACCAAACTAAATAAATTAAATATGTTTATCACTTATCATGACAATCACCCATCAACTTTTATCTTCATATCAATTCTGTGGTTTTGTTGTACAAAACTATTGGCAGGTAGATTTAACTACTAATATTATCATCAGTGGACAGATGAGAAAATTGAGAGTTTAAGAACTGGGATGATACCTCAAGAATTATTTATCAAACTAGTGACTGGAGGATATGTTCTAAATGGACTAAACTTGTACTAAGTTCAGGGGCCAAAGAACTAATAGAAAGTGAAAATTCCTTTCTCTCTCTTAATGGAAATCTGTTCAGTATCTTAGACTTTTGGCTAAGATATTACATATGACTAATGGCTACTTAGTAATACCTACTAAATAAGTGATTAGGAGTGCTAATATTTGTTATGTTAAACTAAACTATTAATTTAGTAAACTTGTTCATAAATCTAAGTTAGTATTTGGGGAAGAATTCTCACTGTCACACAATGTTTGGCAACACAGTAAAGCTATTCCTGCACTTTTGTATTTTTAAATAATTGGAAATCTTGCAACTTTAGTGGAGAACTTTTGGTAATCAGTACATCACCAGAATTATTTTGATTGTGTTGTAGTTTTGAATGACTGCTATTCTTGTAAACACAAATTATAATAGATTTATCTTCATCATTATCCAGTCCATTTGTTGGGTTGATATTTGAGTGAACACCCCAATTTGGGAACCACTAATATGTGGTAATTTTCATATGTAAGGTTACCATAACTGAAGCTTGTCTCTCAAACTTTACTTATTAATGGCAATAAAAGGGTTATTTTAAAATGTTTATCCTAAATCATTCAGTAGGTCTAGAGCTATGACTTGTAACCTGTTTGTAACATAAGTATCCCCAAGGTATTCTATTTTATGTTGTCCAAGGACAGAACTAGAGAACCAGTGATAAAAATATGGTACATGTGCAGCAGTTCAAATGAGAATTGTCATAAGTGTATCCCGAAAGCAAATTATAGGATGTGCATTATCTCCTGCTGTAAATTGATTAGCTTTATCTTCTCAGATATTTTAAATTTCTCCATTGGAGATTTTTCTGCCTCCTTAACTCAAGTAAAAAATTTTGAGACCTACTATCTTAAACAAATGCATCTCAGCCACAGGGTTTTATCCTATTTTTGTGCTACAAGCAACTGGTCAGCTCTTTCAAGTAACTTATCAGTAATAATAAGGTAATGAAGTTTGAAAATGACTTACACATCATAATATATTTACATGTAAAAATTAGAGTAGTTTAAAAATTGTATCATAAAACAACCATTCTTATTCTCTTGTGTTCAGATAGATCTTCACATTCTTGCATTAGGCCAAGAGGGTTAAACAGTATAGGCAAAGTTAATTCTGTAGAGAAAAAACATATTAACATTGGTAAGACTTGGAGACTTATTTTTTCCAAGTATATACTTATGCATAATTATTACAATATATTGGATAGTCAATCAATATATTAACATTTTTCTTGAAATATAGCATTTTACCAGTTACAAATATTTTAATGTAATTGATTAATTAGGCTTTTAAAGGAATTGTCAGTATAACTTGGAAGAACTCTCATACATTTAGAAAGGTAAAGTTGGTAATAGCATTAGTTATGTACAATAGCTGCAGATTGAGAATAAAAATCTTCCCCAAAATATGACTCTAGAAGGATAAATATTCATGAACCCTTGTCAAATAACAGGTATATTAAAATATATTTAATTAGTCTTTAAAGAAGTAGAAGTGGTTCTGAAAAGCTTTAGAGCAATTGGAAATAATTTGTTAAAATGAAAATAATTTAAAAATATAAACTTGAAGGTAGGTATCTTTAGGTTTCTTACAAAACTGATTAAACCAGACTTAACCTCTTTTTTCTGCCTAAGGTCATTATCACAGTTTCTCCAGTTTTAAAGCAAGAAATACAATATGGAAAACTTTAGCAGTTTGGGGGAAATGAGAGTAAATTTAAAACTTAATCTATAACTCAAAATAACAGACTTCAGAGGAAGTTCCAAAAAGGGACTTCTAATTAGCTCTGTAAATTGGTAAGCTTTGTTCAATTTCATATGATGGCTTTGAAGAAGTAACTTTTGAGTCTAGGCATAGTCTTCCCCATATTCTCTGGCATCCCGATTAACCAAGTATTACCATATACATCGTAGTTTCCCAGATTGTATTCTGCACAAATGTGTTAGTAAGACTCATGATAAAACAAACATGAATGGAACAAAGTTAAGTTTCTTTAGTTAAAATGCCCAGAACATCTAATAGCTAACATGCATTGAGACTCTCTAAGAGAGGGAAGGGTAGGGTGTGGCAGGAGCATGGAGGGGGCAGAGAGAGGCAGAGACACAGAGAGAGAAATACTGAGAATCCAAACTAATTTGAACATGCTGTTTGACAATTGCAAATGTGCCATTGTGCCATTTCTTCTGAAATAGCAATCACATTAAACTTTGCTAACATTTTTTCTTCCAGATTTGTAAATCATCAAGCTCACTCCATGTCTATTTCTCTTTAAACTTAAGAACTCGCACCTTAATGAGACTCGATGTTCCTCAGAGATCCAAAATCTTTAAAATATTATTTATTGATATTTCCTGGCTTAGAAAGCTTTCTGCAGCTTTTTTACAGTTTTCCAAAAGTGCAGGTGGCCAAATCATTTCTTTTAGGAGTATGCAGATTGCTGCTCCTCAAAGCCTGTTCACTCAATGAGGCTAAATACACATCCATGCAAGACAAGGACGGTATTGAGTCAGAAAAATCCTGAAGGACCAAAAGACCAAAATAAACATGTTTTCAACTCTTCTGACATCTGGTACTCAATATGAAATAGCAATATTGAAAATTTGCTAAAAGATGCTTATTTTAAAAGTTTGATTCAAATAATTATATATTAGTCTCTACCAGTATCATTGAGATAGTGATACAAAGACAGTTCACTAGTGTGTTCAATTCAACAAAGCTATTCTAAAAATAATACTTTATTATAGTACAATTTAGACATGATGATTCATTTAAAAATATTTTTTGTTTGTAACAAGAGGACGTTTTTTCCCCCCAGTCCTGAAACTGGAGGATATAGGGAACACTTTCTGTGGCTATAAGTTAAAGCATTTTATATTGCTCAGCTCGACGAGGCTCTTGTGATAATTGTTGAAAATTGTAGTGCAGTGAAAATTGCACTGTAATAGAAAACTTCTCCTTAAAGCAAAGCTTAGTCCTAGGAAAAACTTTAAAATTCTAAAATGAAACACCTTTCATCAGCCTGAATACTGAAAAATGTCTTGAATTAGAGCAAACCTGTTAAAAAAATTATCTTCTACATATTCAAGCTAATTGATTTTTAGCTATTTGGTTTGTTAATTATTCACTCAACATTGATTGTGCAAATACTTATGGACCACTATATATCAGACACTAGTGTAAATGTCAAAGATAGGATAGCATTTATTGGGTTTATATTTTAGTGGAAAGAGAGAGATTTTTTTTCAAAAAGCACAAATAATATCAAGTAATGGTAAATTCCATGCAAATATATTATGTGGCCATTGTACATTGGGTGATCAGTAAAAGTAACATTTAGTTGAAATTTGAATAGCACAATAAGCGGAAGTCAGTGAAGAAAGCATATCATGCAGAATGAGAAGCTAGTACAAAGATTCCTTCAAGCAAAAATTAGCTTGAAAGAATAGAAATTCCAATGCGGTTGGAAAAGTGGATGATGGGAAAGATGTGGAAGTTGAGAAGAAAACAAAGTGGGATCAGAAAGAACATTTTAAGTCAGATTAAGGAATTTTTTAAGTCAAAGTATTTTAAGCAGTGAGTGATAATCTTTGGAAAAATTGTTGTAACACCACAACTGTAAGCAAGGAAGTAGATTATTGTAATAGGCAGAGATGATGGTGGAATTCACTAGCCTTGTGGCATTGGAGTTGAGAGAAGTGGACTGTTCAGGGAAATGTTCTGGGAATCCACAGGGACTGACTCTTGGGTTGGACATTGCATGGGAAAATAGAACAAAATAAGGATAATAATACAGAGTCAGTAGAACAGTCTGAACATATTCTACTCAGTTATTGCTCTCAGTTGTTTTAACCTATTGTGGTTTGTCTTGAGAAATACACCAAAATTTCTGTTTAGTTTTTCTAATACTTGATAAACAAAACAAAAAAGATTTTTGAGAGGACTCACTCCTGGCTTTAATAAGTCAGAAAATGGTAATGAAACCAAAAACAAATCAATAAGAAAACACAGTAGGGCAGTATGATTCTCTGGATTAAAAAGCCTCCCTGTATTTGTTAATACTGGAAAGTTCTAGTTATCGAATGGTCTAAGAAAAATGTACCAAAATCTATCTTTAATACCTAGATCAAAACTCAGAATGACAGTATGTAACCCATGGTCTCCCAGAGTGTATTCCTTGAAACAACAGTTCCATGAGATGGTGGCAGTATGTTTGTAAAACATCGCACACTTGTAAAGAATTTTATATACACATACATATGTATATATAAATATGAATGCATATATATACATATATATGAAGTAAGAAGTAATATTAACATTTAAAATATAAAAGCTCTTTGGGAAAAGCTAATATAAACAAATGCCCAAAGTAGACAATTTATCATTATATTATGGAGCAGCAAAATCATATTATGCCTTTACCTCCCAGGAATAGTAGATCTTCAGGGAAACCATGTTACTGGTAAATAAATTAAATTTGCTCAAAAATGGAAGAGCTATCTGCTCTAGAAGTTATCTTATATAATTAGGTATTTAAACCACCAAGAGGTGGAAAGTGAGGTCACTCTCTGAATTATTGCTCAAGATTTTTAGACTTTTGTGGGATGCTAAAACTGAGTAATAGATTATCATGAATATCAAGATTAAAAAATCAGTTTAAGCAATAGAAGTATGTGGCAGTTACAATTTGCTGTGCCTAATTTTTCCCTCCTCCCCATCTTTCCCCTTTGGTAACCATAAGTTTGTTTTCAAAGTCTGTGAGTCCGGTTCTGTTCTGTAAATAAGTTCATTTGTATGATTTTTTTCCGATTCCACATATAAGTGATATAATATGATATATGTCTTTCTCTGTCTGACTTACTTCACTTAGTATGATAGTCTATAGGGATTAACATACAAACACTACTATATACAAAATAGGTGACCAACAAGGACTATATAGCACAGGGAACTACTCAGTATTCTGTATTAACCTATATGGGAAAAGAATCTGAAAAAGAATGGATATATGTATAAGTGAATCACTTCTCTGTACACCTGAAACTAACACAACATTGTAAATCAACTATATTCCCAAATAAAATAAAAATTAAACTAAAAATTAAAAAAAGAAAAGGAAAAAAATTTAATTATTCAATAAAGTAAAATAAAGTCAAAAAAATTTTTTTTGCTATGCCTAGAACTAAGATACAATATGGAAATACAAGGGTGGAGGTTAGTAAACTTTCCGCAAATATAAATAAATTGTACTATAATATTTATGGCAAAGCACATGAAGAGTTATTGCCTAAAGCTTTGGATTATTTCAATCTTCCTAGAACTGTATTTTGTTTTGTTTGTTTAGTAAACATTTCTCTTTTTTTTTTTTTTTTTTGCGGTACGCGGACCTCTCACTGTTGTGGCCTCTTCCGTTGCGGAGCACAGGCTCCGGATGTACAGGCTCAGCGGCCATGGCTCACGGGCCCAGCCGCTCTGCGGCATGTGGGATCTTCCCGGAGCGGGGCACGAACCCGTGTCCCCTGCATCGGCAGGCGGACTCTCAAGCACTGCGCCACCAGGGAAGCCCAACATTTATCTTTTTTTTATAAATTTATTTTATTTATTTTTGGCTGCATTGGGTCTCTGTTGCTGCACACAGGCTTTCTCTATTTGCGGTGAGTGGTGGCTTCGCTTGTTGCGGAGCACGGGGTTCAGTAGTTGTGGCTCGTGGGCTCAGTAGTTGTGGCTCGCGGGCTCTAGAGCGCAGGCTCAGTAGTTGTGGCACATGGTTATATGCATTGGCAGGCAGACTCCCAACCACTGCGCCACCAGGGAAGCCCCTAGTAAACATTTCTTACCCTAAGAATGTGAAAGAAGATTTTTCCTCAGGGATTAGCTTTTGTTGATGCAAATGTAACTGTAATCTTGTGACTGGAATGAGGAACAATTGTGTGGTTTGACTTCTGATTGAGTTTTAAACTTAATTAGAGGTTTTATAGTTTAAAGGTCAGTAGATTTTAGTTTTCATTTCAACACTGCCACTGATGCCGAAAATTTGGCCTCTGTGCACTGGTGCCGAATCGAATATCAGAGACAGAGTTTTGGGTGAAGTAGAAAAGAATAGCTTTATTGCTTTGCCAGGCAAAGGAGTATATAGTGGGCTAATGCCCTCAAAACTGTGTGTCCCAACCCAGCAGTGGGTCGGGGTGGGGGGGGGGGGGGGGGGGGGGGGGTGGAGGATCTGGTGAAGAGTTTTATAACAATGGTTCATGGGCAGGGTTGCTGATAAGGATCAGGGTGTGTGCAGGACCTGCATTCCTATAATCTGGCTTCAGGTAGTCTCCTGATAAGCTTCTGTGGTTCTCGAGGTTATCAAACTGTGACCTTTTCTCTGGAATGAAAAATGCTTTATCAAGTAGTTAACATCTTCCATGTGTTGGGGGTTTTAGTTCTGCAAAAGAGCTCAAAGATATTGTTATATGTATTTCTTGAGTCAGGACCAGAATCCTGTCCCAAGGCTGCACTATTATTTCTTGACTGTTCCTCCCTAATCTCTGCATTCCCTCCCTTCCCTGAGTAGCAACTCCTTGAACCTGCCCTTTGGAACACAAGGAAGGTCATGGAGGCTGAAGCCTATTCCCTACAAACAAGAAACCAGGGACACAAAAAAGGCTTTTTTACCCAGGAGCCCCACAGGGTCCTGCTTGGTTTCACTACCTACCGATTGACAGACTAGTCATTTTGTATAAATTTTACCCTTTCTTCGTCAAAATAATGGCAAGTGGTAACTATGTTCACCTGATAGACTGGTGGGGGGGGGGGTTAATAAGATAATGCAAATAAAATTGTTTGAAAAATCTAAATTTCTGTACTCCTATATAGTGTTGCTACTACTATGATTATAATTGCCTAAATAAGATGTGAGCCTTGGCAGGAGAAATACAAAAAAGATTGAATGTAGGCATCAGACTGTTTGAATTTGAGAGCTCTTATGTAGATGTTTATCAAATTAGAGATTAAATCAGAAATTTAAAAAAATACTTATTTTTATTTATAATAGCAATTATAAACCTATTACCTGTTAATATAAATAATGTGCTTTTACATTTTAAAAAATCCCTCTATGTTTCAAAGCCAAATATTAGCAAGAGGAGTGGCATTATTTTAAACTTTGGCAATTTCTTTAATATCTAGTTTATTAGAAGACAGCAGAAGATATCTGCTTCTGCATTCAACCTGGTGTGATGTGTTGCTTTAGTAGGAGTATTTGAAGAAAATTCATCCTCAGACAGATATGTAGTCAGAAAAGGGAGGATGTAATGGACTGCCCATAAGTTCCCAGGGACCCCAAAGGATTTTTTTCCACCACATGCTAAGAACTCTTGCTCTAGAAAAAATGAAGATTGAACAAATTAAAAATATTAGAGTTGCACCATTTAACCTTTTATTTCAAAGTGTTTTGGTATAAAGATAAGGATGAAGACTGATATTTTGGCTGATGGAAATCATTTTACTGCAATATTTACTCTTGTTACTATCAGGGAACATCTCTTTGATCCAGAGGGAAAATACAGTGTTTAATAAGAGAAAAGAATTATAAATTGCTGACTGAATTCAGAGGAATCACACCATAAGATCTAAGGTGATGCTAGCAAGCTTTTGCTTGATTTTAAGGGAGTCTTCTGAGAATTAAAGTAGCCTGTTCTAAATAAGGAAAAGTCTTTGCTGTCCTTCAGTTTGGTAGGCCATCCAAGGTTTTCTTGTTTAATTCATAGATTTTGTTGCTAGGTTAATTGGGAATTGAGGTACTGAGTTGCCCCATTTGCTATGTGAGACATTTTGATGTAGGAACTGCTGCTCATCAGTCAGAAGCCAATGGCAGTGGCCTCGATATGAAGTAGAAATTAATGATTGGTCTGTTGCTTGCAGTTAGAGTAGATGGTGGACACCTACCATCAGTTCAGTAAAATAGGAACTATATGGTCTAATTTGGGCACTATATCCATCAGAGGATGATGTGACACAGTATTTGACCTGGTCACCTACAATATTTCATAAACCCTCACAATAATCTGGAACAATAAGGAAAGCTATCATTATTATTTTATGATTATTATTTTATAAATAAGGAATTTGAGACCCACAGATGTCAAATGTCCTCCTCAAAATCCCTAAACTAATAAGTGGCAGGACTTAAAATTGTTCCCACAATTGTCTGCCTTCAAAGCCCGTGCTCTTTCTCCCAGGTCCTTTTGAAAGATCTTTAGAAACAAAGGATTTCCTATTTTCAAGAATTTGCTGAAGTGGGGAGCTGGGAAAAGCTTGGTCTTTGTGAAGTTAGGTGCCTTAAGTGCAAGTGTAAGCTCTGTTAAAGCAGATTGCCAAGGAAGAGTGGCTATGCAGAAGGCAGTGTAAAGTACTCAAGACTTCAGGGGTCAGAAACAAGCCTGAGCAGAGGTTCAAAATGGCTTTTGTACTCCATTTTTGGGTATCTCAGTAATACAGTGTGGGAAACTCAAATACACAAAAATGTATATGAGTATAAAACTTGGTTGGCTGATTGAGGCATAATCTGCAATCTTGGAGAAAGGATTTTATTACTTTGAGTCAAAACCAAATTTGAGAATTAAAATACTATGGACATAGAAGGTTGCCAGTTTGTAGGTGATTGGGGGGTGGGGATCTAGTTAATTAGCTAGTGACCTTTGTAAGTTACATCTAATCCTCCTCTGTGTACTTTCTATAAACTTTTGTGAAGAAACTTGGTTTGGTCTTGTAAGGAAAACACCAGGAAGATTTAGAGTAAAAGATAATCATTCCTCTCAGGATGTGGGGTGTTGATGGTGATGGAGGAAGAGTAATCATGCCTTCCCTGCATTTAGGGACGAAGTCAATGACTCTCTGAGTCTAGAAAAGTCTTGTCACAGCTTACACTGACACTTTTCTTCTTTGCAAAAACTGATTGTAAGCTTTAACAGTGTGAATTTATTAATGTACCCTTTGTACATATATAAAATTCTATTTCTGTAGTGATCCAGATGTGCCAGATTTTACTCTCATGTTCCCTTCTTGACATAGAGTAGGTCATATGAAATGGAAGCAAATAAATTGCACACACATGCACACACATGCACATACATATACACTCAAGGGTTTAGAAGCAAATTCTTTTAAACTGCACTACAACAGAATCTGAAAGGCCACTCTGTCTCATACTAATAACTTACCTGCTCAGCTCATTCTGTCCTCTGTTCCAGGCAACCAATGTTAAGAATAATCACAGAGTCTTCTAGATGAGGTAACCAGTCTTGGAAGAAATAGTGTGGATAGATTTTTCTTTTCCCCTTGTAGCAGAGGCATAGGTATATGATAGTCCCCCAGTTAAATTTAAGCTATTTATCAGTTATGTCTACTACTCTCATCAGAAATTCTAGATATTAACTCCTTTCCTTTCTTCTCTTCCTCCCTTTTTTCCTCCTTCCTTTCTCATTGTTTTTTCTAAAAAATAATTATCACTATCTCTAATATTGTCACCATCTTTGCTCGAGGATTAAAACTGCGAGTGGTAATACTTTACACAGTACATTTCTTTTTACTTTTCTAATTTTTAAATAAATTACGTAAGAGACTTAAGGTGTGAGCAGAAAATTAATATAAAAAATGAAATAGTTGGAAAAAAATCAGTACGTGGATAAGTCATAGGGTAAGCATTTATGGAACTGAACATTGAATAGTTTTCCTGGAATTGTTTTTCTCTCACTCCCTGATAAAATGAGCATTTTCAAGATGTTTTCTAAAAATCACAAGAAATTTTTTATTTCTGGAAGTTTTCTACATTTTGGAATAATTGCAGCTAAAATATGCATATATATTTAACTTAAGATGGAAAGAGATGAGGGAAGCTTGTTTTTCTCATGTGATATATTACAGAATGCATGAATATTCTACAACAAATGCTTCTTTTCTGCCATCAAGAAAGTCTATAATAAAGATGGAATAAAAAAACAGTTAAATTGTGCATGTCATTCACTTTAAACCTTGATGCCATATATTCTAAATAGGACTACCAAATCTGGTGTAATATCTTAATATATTTTGATATATTGATAACAATATACACACAAAAAATACCCTGTGCTAGTTCTAGATAAAACCTGACAACATTTGGTCTCAACTACAGAAATTCTAAGGAACAAAAAGTGATCATTTAATGGCTTAATACAAATATAACAGCTTTATTTTCTCTCCAAGCTAGCTTACTATAGTATTGCCATTTTTATGTAGCTACTTTAAAGAAATGATCAAGGATATTTCTTCTTTATTTTCATTCGAGGTTTTTTTTTACTTTTAAAGGTTGTTCTTTACATTAACAACTTTTCAAAAAAGTTACAGTGCTATGGATAGCTAGAAGCATTACTTTATGACTTGGAAATATTGTGTAGGGTCCTGAGCCCTGGCTCTGCTGTACTGATTTAGTCACAAGGCACCTAAGCACAAAGTGCCCTTTTGTGCAATAAGAAGTTGAAAAGCTTTTCCCATGCAGTTAATGTTGCAACTTTTAGCCCAGTCAGTGTTTAGTTAGCAGCTCACAGAAATGGTGGTAGACCTCATTCTACACCAGTATTTTAGAGACTAAAATATTAAATCATTTCTTGAAATATAACAAGATTTCTGTTGCAGATTTAATGTGACAAGATAGTATCTTATACCGTTTTTTATTAGCAGTATAACAAATGGTGAGTAATAAATTCAGATAAAGTGCAGATAGACTCAGGCTGTCAGAAGTACTGAGTGGCTTTGTCTGGTTATTAGAGCACAAAGCTAGAGGTACAATACATGGAGAAAATCTTTTTTGTTCCTGCCAACAAATGACACATATTTTAGAGTATTATTTTACAGTTCTTTTTTTCTGAGATATTATTACCATTCATATAAAACATTCCAGGATGTTAAATTATGACATATATAAATTAATTAATTATTATATTATTATTTATAAATAAATTATGACAATATAAATTACTTTTAATTTCTATAGAAATTGGACATTTTCTAACATTCTTATATGCCATAACTATGGATACCTTGAAGGGAGAAACACCATATTATACATCCTCTTACTTTTCATGATAAGTGGAAAAATATTAGGTATTCTTATTTATTAACTAGCACATATTTGGTACTCAATAAATGATTGCTGAAAGAATGTGAGGCAGAGAAATTTTAAGAAGGGTGGAATCAGACCTGGACTAGGATTCTGGAATTGCCATTTACTGGTTATGTATGTTTGAGCAAGTTAATTAAAACATCTAGATCCCAGTTGTCTGATGCATAAAATGGGGCAAGGTTTGTTGAATATATACTTAAATATCTACTAGTATCTTCCCCTTAAATGAGAATAGCCTTAGTTGAATCTGTTCGTTCCCAAGTTACCTTAAAATGAGAATAAAGAAACAAACAAAAGAAGGAAAGAAAAGAAAAAGAAAGGAAAAGTAACTGTTACAAATCTTGAATTCTAGGTAATTATACAGATCCTTAGTTATTTAGAGAGGTGTACTAATATGAGAAAATTACTTAGAAATATACCAAAAACAGAAAACAAAAGCCACTAATAATAATCTTCATCATCATTCATATTTTATACTCTTGTGGGCTGATTCTCAGAGATAGTCATTTACCTTCAGGACAAATATTTGAGGATTCTGGTCTAGATAATTTAGACTAAAAATCTTAGAAGAGTTTGAATAGTTGGTGCAGGTCATGGAAAAAGCGTTTTCTCTTTCTGGCAATTGAATGTCACAGAATGACTCAACCTGCGCCAACACTCCCCAGCCAAAGTCTACAAGTTTTTACACATTGCTAATAGTTAGTCTTCCATGACTCATTCTTAAATATTGTGTTAGTTTCTACAACTTACTGAGTATTTTATGTCCCCCCCCCAATTCATATGTTGAAATCCTACCCCGCAAAATGATACTATTGGGAGGTAAGGCCTTTGGGTGGTGACTAGGTCATGAGACTGAAGCTCTCATGAATAGAATCAGTGCCCTATAAAAAGAACCCCAGAGAGCTCTTTCATCATCTTTCAACAATGTGAGGATACAACGAGAAGTTTGCAGCGTGAAAAAGGGCCCTCACCAGAAGCCAATCATGCTGTCACACTGACCTTGGACTTGTAGCCTCCAGAACTGTGAGAAATAAATTTCTGTTGTTTATAAGCCACCCAGTCTATGGTACTTTGTTATGGAAGCCCAAACCGACTAATAGTTTCTTAGAAATGCCTCAACAAATTACCACAAACTGGGTGGCTTAAAGCAGTAGAAATTTTTCTTCTCAGAGTTCTGGAGGCCAGAAATCTGAAATCAAAGTATCCATGGGACTGTGTTCCCTCCAAGGGCTCTAAAAAGAGTCTTTCTTTGACTCTTCTGGCTTCTGATGGCTGCATGTGTTCCTCAACTTGGGACTGCATAACTTAAATATCTGCCTCCATCTTCACATGAGCTACTCTTCTTCTATGTGTCTCAAATTCCCCTCTCATTTCTCTTATAGAACACCAGTCATTGTATTTAGAGCTCACCTGGATGATCTAGGACCTTGAAATCCTTAACTGAATTACATCTGCAAAGACCTTTCATCCAAATAAGGCTATACTCATGTGTTATAGGTGGACATATCTTTTGGGGGCCAGATTCCAATCCACTACAAATATGAAAGAATAAATGAAGAATATTAAACATCTGAGGAAAGTATTATTAATTAAGGGAAAAGACTAATATAAAAATACAGAAAAAGGAATTCTGATTTCAGTAAGATCAGAGTAGTTGGATCAGCCCACCCAGAGATAATCAAAAATTAGAAACAAAATATATATAAGCAATTATTTGATGGCAGTGACTGAAAATAGGTAGAAATGGGATGAGATTATATTATTAAAAGAAAGGAACTATATTGGATAAGATTTACCTTAGTCTTATGTAAGGTTGGTTAAATTAAAACAGAAAGCTTACTAAAGCTCATCATACTGACCTGAAGAATAGGCAGATAGAATTTGGTTTTGCCAGAATAGCAGGAAAGTGAGGGAGAAAATCAAGGAGAGAAATGGTCTTGGTTAGGTTGGAGGAGTGGGGGGGGGGGCTCAAAATGTATATTTAAGGTCTCCCCTAACCCTTGGTTAACACTGGAACTGCACATGTGTGAGGAAAGTCCAATAGTACTGGTGGGCAAAAAAAAAAAAAAAAAACCCAAAACAAACAAAACATCTAGAGGGCTAAACTAATTAGCAAAGACTTTAGCTGATTCCCATAGCAGGGTTAATGACATTTGAGACTCCAACCAACTTAGTTACCTAAGAAAAACAAAACACACAAACACAAAAAGCAATTCTTCAAAGGTACCTAATATATGCCAGAGTCTCTACAATATATTATTTAAAGTGTCCAATGAGGAGCTCCTAGACCTATGAAGAAAAAGGAAATATGTGATGTGTAGTCAAGAGGAAAAATAATTAATAGGGATTTTCCTGGTGGTGCAGTTGTTTGCACTTCATGCTCACGATGCAGGGGACCTGGGTTTGATCCCTGGTCAGGGAACTAGATCCCACATGCATGCCTCAACAAAGGACCCCACCTGCTGCAACCAAAATAAATAAAAATATTTTTAAAAATTAATAGAGAGTGACCCACATACTACCCAGATGTTGAAATTAGTAAACATATTATAAAAGGAAGTATAACTTTTTATTTGCAGATGATTGTCTACATAGAAATTTCTAAAGACTCTACAAAGCTATAACTATGACTAAAAAGCGAACTAAGTAAGGTTTAAGGATCAATATACAAACATAGATGATATATTAGCAGAAAACAAATAGGAAATAAAATAGAAAAAATATTTTAAAATTCTTGGGAACAATTTTAAGAAAATAAAAAAGATTTCAATAAATGTGAAAGATATACTTAAAGAATCAAAGACAAAATATTGTTAAGATACTGCTTCTTGCACTGTTGGTGGGAACGTAAATTGATACAGCCACTATGGAGAACAGTATGGAGGGTCCTTAAAAAACTAAAAATAGAACTACCATACGACCCAGCAATCCCACTACTGGGCATATACCCTGAGAAAACCATAATTTAAAAAGACACATGCACCCCAATGTTCACTGCAGCACTATTTACAATAGCCAGGATATGGAAGCAACCTAAGTGTCCATCAACAGATGAATGGATAAAGAAGATGTGGTACATATATACAATGGAATATTACTGAGCCATAAAAAGAAATGAAATTGAGTTACTTATAGGGAGGTGGATGGACCTAGAGACTGTCATACAGAGTGAAGTAAGTCAGAAAGAGAAAAACAAATACCGTATGCTAACACATACATATGGGATCTAAAAAAAACAAACAAACATGGTTCTGATGAACCGAGGGCAGGACAGGAATAAAGATGCAGACATAGACAATGGACTTGAGGACACGGGGAGGGGAAAGGGTAAGCTGGGATGAAGTGAGAGAGTAACATTGAGATATACACACTACCAAATGTAAAATAGATAGCTATTAGGAAGCAGCTGCATAGCACAGGGAGATCAACTTGGTGCTTTGTGACCACCTAGAGGGCTGGGATAGGGAGGGTGGGAAAGAGACACAAGGAAGAGGGGATATGGGGATATACGTGTACATACAGCTGATTCACTTTGTTATACAACAGAAATGAACACAACATTGTAAAGTAATTATACTCCAATAAAGATGTAAAAAAAAAATTAAAAAAAATTTTTAAAAAAATTTAAAAAGATATTTATAGATCAGTTTCTTCCCAACTTGACCTATAAATTCAACACGTTCTCAGTCATAACCCAAATAGCTTCTAAAGATGAAAATTGACAAATTGTTCTAAAATTCATATTTATTTTCTAACATGCATTTTTACAAGAGACATTGTATAGCCAAAACAAAACTGAAGAATAAAATAAAAGAGGAATGTAAAACTTACATTATATGACTTTAACACCACTGAAGTTATTATAATTAAGACAATTTAGCACTGTTTAAAGAAAATAAAATGGATCACTGACGCACAACAGAAATTGCAGAAACAGATATATGGTTAATTCATTTCAAACAAGAGGTCAAAAATATTTCAATGGAAAAAAACAAAATATTTTTAACACATAGTGCTAAAACAACTGGATATTTATTTGGAGGAAAAAAGACCTCAGTCCCTGATTTATATACATACAACATTTAATTTGAAATGAATCATTTACATAAATATAAATGCTAATACTATAAAGATTCCAGAAGAAAGTAAAAGTAAAAAAGATTTCTAAGACAGGTCACAGAAAACACTAACTAGAAAACAATAATTATGATAACTTGGACTTGATTAAAATTAAAATCTTCTGATCATCAAAAAACTCATATCCAGAATACGTAGATATCCTAAACTCCACAGTAAAATAAAAACAACACAAAAAGTGTACATATGATTTGAAAACACACTTAACAAATGATATATATGTATATACATATATATGTATCTCTTCCTTTTTAATTTTCTCTGAAGAAACTTGACTAATACACTACTGTTACAACAAAATGGATGCATCATGCAGGTGAAAGTAACTGAACACAAAAAAAGTGATCCCATTTGTATGATGTCTGTATAGCTGGTGAGAGTGAGAGTTATCTTTCCCAATTTGAAAGTCAAATGGTGTCCCTGCCACCTCTCTCTTTTTGAGAGGAAATTCTAACTAAGAGGTTATTATTCTAATGAACAAGACTCTTTTCAGCAAAAATCTAGTGTGATTCTATATATAACAATTATATTCTACATGCTTTGTATTCAGAGTTTGTAGCTTTATTGGGCCATTGGGCCTTTCACAATTTATACATGACTTGAAAGATGCCATTTTCTGGCTGGAGCCCGGGCTTGATCATATGACCAAGGTTCAGCTAACTGGATTGTTCCTCCTGAATTTTGAAACTCCAAGGAGTGAATAAAACATACAAGAACAAAAAGAAACTTTTCTAGTGAGTGGTGGGGTGGGGGTGGGGGGCTAAGAAGAATGCAGCTTATCAGCCAAAGCTGTTAATGGCAGCAGCTCTAGCAACATCATCCTCAACTGATTCTATGTTGGCTCTTGGCTTTCTTTTTCATACCTTTATTTCTATGTATTTCCTAAGCCAGATTCTCCAGTTTTTCCATAATTCAATGTGCTACCCACTAGCTCTATAACAAATGCCTTTTCTCTCAATACTTAACCAGAGCCAGTTTCTGGTATTTGCAACCAAGGATCTTGATTGTACATTATATAAACCTTAATACAGTTGAGCATATAAATTTTAAGGAACACTCTTATTTGGACAGGGATAATTCTCAAATCTCTCTCTATCCACAGCACTTTTTAAAGGTTTTGTTGGTTTGCTTATAACTGCAATTGACTAATCTAACTGCTGTAACAGTGCTTTTCTATGTGTTGCCATGTGCCGCCTGCACGAGAATCTAGCCGTTGGGGAAAGAAGGGTAGTGCTTGCTACACAGACTTGATCCTGGCTTCTGCAGGCTTTACTGAATCAGAATTTTTAATAAGTATTCAGGTGCATGCTAAAGGTTGGGATCTGCTGCAATATATGTGGGTTTACTAACTTTGATTTCAAAGTGAGTTGTTTTCTGATAATTTTAATCAGATTCTTAGTACAGATATGAATAGGAACCTTGTTTTTTTATCTGCCCAGAAAAATCGCTATTTGAGAGAGGCCCAATGTATCTCAGTTGCTTTAGACTACTAGTTGTGGGAAAAAGGAATATAAATAATTTAAGGTTTTTAAACCCAGGCAGTGTAAATGAGTTAAGGATTAGGAGATGGCAAGAGAGTGGACTTAAGGATTGCCAGAATCGCTGTCCTAATGAGTGGGTTTCCGGAAGAAAGCTGACCAGCTGTTTTCTATTTGCATTTCTTCAAGTGAGAATAAATACAAGTAGACTGTTTTCGGAGTAAATGTTAAGAGCTGGGGATAAGGTGGGTTGAGGAAAGAGGAAATCTCTTTCCCAAATAGCTTTAAATGTGGGAAAGAATACCAGGACGAATGACTGAGGAAAATTTCTGACTAAAGAACAATGAAGTGGCTTAAATTATCTGCTCAGTTTCCTTTAAGCCCTTGGCACCCAGAATTCAGGATCTGAGAGGAACATCCAACTTCTTAGCAGCCAAAGAAACTATATTAAGGAACGCATTTACCACTAAATTGTTACTGAATTTAAAGGAAGCTGATGAATGGCTGGCAAAAGGAGTCTGTCTCATGATGTTCTGAAAGCAAAAACCAGTTAAGAGGGTCAGCAGATCTCTAATTATAATGGAGCAGTTAACATCACTATAATTAAAGCCGTATCAGCATTTCCCTTGCAAAGTATTTTTCATGAGTTGAAACTCAGCTGTAAAGATTCAATCTGGACTGAAAGTTGGCGTATAGGGCTCAGGAACTCAGCAGGGGAGGGGCACAAAAGGGAGATTTAAAAAACTTTATTTACTGAACTTTCATGCACAAAATATAGCCATTAATATATGTTGAGCAAATAATAAATAATACATTCTTTCAAAATTTGTATGCGCAGCAAACCCCAGGTGCCATAGCCTTAGTGAAAGAGAGCATTTAAGTTATACAGATTGGAAAACAAACAACAAAAACAACTTGAACTGGAGGATGAGTTTTTAATCCTGTGGGTAGTGTCTATTTTACAGAGAATATTTAGATGTTGCTAAAAGCATATTTAGTGTTTTAAATATTTATTTGCCCAAGAAATTTAGATGACTCCAACGAAGCTGCAAAACATACACCAGCACAGTGGGATTACTTACAAAGGATGTTATATCACTTTTTCCCCTCAGATGTCTTTGGTAGATAACTTTAATCTAAATGCCCTAATTTCTATGAATGTTAGCACTTTTTTTTTAAAACATGACTTTCTGTATGTTTGTTAATAATGATACAATGATTTACTGTGATGTATAAATCTTTATTTTACACATACTCCATTTTTGCACTCTAAAAGATGCAGTTAATAACTCATTAAGAAAAACAATAAGACATTAAGAACCTACTATGCACCAGACAGATGTCTAGGGGCTCATTTTAAACTTTATAATGATTATACTATGCATTAAATTCATTTCTGAATATTATATTGGCATTAAAACATAATTGACTTTATAATGTTTTTGCTTTAATATATATTACTTTGCAATTATTATTACATTTATTTTTACTTTGTAGCGTAGGCACTGAAATCTCCTTGTTTTTAGAGTGTAGTTATACTACTGAGTTAAGGTCCAATTTGCTCATTCTCATCTAATCTATAACTTTGTTATGGTCAAGATGTTTAAACTAGGTAAGAAAACCTCAGTTGAAGAACCAGTTCAGATAACTCTCATAGCAAGGAAAATAAATTGAATGTTCAATATATATTGACAAATGTCTAGAAAGATAATTACCAAGATGATTAACATGGTTAGTGACGGGAGACAAGTAGATGAGAACCCAGATTAAGGATCATAATAAAGTGACTTTAAACTTAATTCTTATAGTTTATATTGTTATAGGGGAAATACATTTTTGTATTACTGTGTTTTTAAATGAATTTAAACAATAAAAATTGAAAGAAAACATTGTTCTAGCAAATCTGGAAATTAAAAAAAAGAATAGAAAGACATGCAGTTAAGTTGTACATAGGGAATAATATCATCTGTTTCCTTTTATTTGCACCTGCATTTATGGTTCAAATGACTTCTTCACACATATTAACTCAAAACGAATCTGAAAACTTACTACACAGAATAGAAACAGTTCATTGATATAATAAAAAATTTCCACAAACTAATCCAAAAATATTTTGTATCTTGCTTAGACCTTGCCAATAAACTTCCTGCCAGGTGGGTGGTTGATTGTAATTAAAAGAGAAAAGGTTGTAGTAGGTAATGGATTGGACATATTTTGTGCTTCTATCTTTTTCTAATCTGCCATTTCTCCTCACATGTGCTCCAAACTGTGCTTGAGTTAACTGTCTTTGTCAGACAGTTATTCTATTAACAAACTCTTAAGAACACTGACCTAAGTAGCAGCTCTCACTGCCTGTAAGCCACCAGCAGGAGCAAAGTGGCAGTTATTAAAAGTCAGCTAAGAAAAAGTGGAAAGTAGATTTCAGAGGCTGTGGACATAGCCAGGGAGTCTTTGAAATAGGTCCAAGCCAAGTTGGCCTGAATTGAGAGGTTATTACTCTACAAAAGCTTTCTGATAGGGGTGTTGCCATTCATGTTTCAGTTTAGACAGAGAAGTCAGGTTTAACCAAATGGTATGCAGATAACCAAGAATAAAAACTTGGACTTCCCTGGTGGTCCAGTGGTTAAGACTCCGCTCTTGCACTGCAGGGGGCACAGGTTCCATCCCTGGTCAGGGAACTAAGATCCTGCATGCTGCACGGTGCCACAAAAACAACACAAAACAAAACAAACAAAAAAACTTGAAAAACTCAAACAAGCCATGGTAGAAAAAAGAAAAAATGAGTACAGAAACTCCAAAGTACAACCTAATCAACTCAGATTTCTTGAAGCTCCTCACTCATTCATTGAGTCTGTTATCCAGTTGATAACTGTGTATTGACCGTCTACTCTGTCATTTTTGATACCAGGCTTGAGGATACAAAATTATATCAGCCATGATGTGACTTTCATATTTGTGATCCTTTAATATATGTTCTCACTTTCATCAAAAATTCCTGCTGAAAGTTAGTTTGATACAAGACCAGTCAAAGATGAAAGTTGTTTTAGGATTATCATCTTCTCCCCTTAGCTCTTTAGTCTGACCTCCAAGAACTCCTTTTTCCTCTTTAAATATTCAGTTTCTAGCTCCACAAATGTTTCATGTTAATTTTTACACATAAGCCTATGATCTCCTAAAACAGACTCAACTCCTTAGAGAGTAAACAAGGTAATTTGTAGGGAGAGAATTAACCTTAAAGATAAACAACAAAAAAGGAATAGAGTGAAATGGAATTGAGTAAGGTAGATAATGAAATGGAGTAGATTTCTGGTGGTATAGGTTAGTATATATTGAATATAAATATTATATAAGTATAAATACATATTTTTTTATGCCAGAAAGCACTTTCTTCTGTAGAGGTATTGATATTGTATTTCCAATTGTTTCCAGAATGTTATTACCTTCTACTAAAAGAATTTATATTGTCAGTAAAATATTGAAGGACAGGATGATTATTTTTGGTTTTTAACAAATACCAAGAAAATACTGCCTATTTTTGCCTATACATAAGGTCATGATCTCATGGATTTTATTAGGAATAGCTCAGTAATTTCTGTGAGACTTTATCTCAGGTAGATAAAAATATGCATCTTTTCCAAGTATTTTTAGTGGGGAAGAATCTTTAAAATGTTTAATAAGGTTGTCTGGTTCTTCTATATACCCAGGGTTTTAGATTTAGCTTTGATTAAGCCAAGACATATCAAACACTAATAGGGAAAGGACCATGGGATATTTCACAGGAAAGTAGGATGATTGATTTCTATAGAAAGATGAGCAAAATTGATATTTTCAGGACTTCTTTGATTACAAAAACTGAAAAACTAGCTCAAAGTAAAAATGAGACATACTGGCTTACCAAAGTAGAGCTAGATTCAGAACCCTGCCAGGTCTAGGGGCTCAGTGGCATCAGTGCAGAGGGATTCCTTCCCCATATGTTACCTTTTGTTTTCTTCTGTGTTGATTTAAATCTCAGATATGGCCTTTCATCATGTTAGAAAATACCTATAGCTGCAGACTGAAATATTTTCATCTTAACAACATCCTAAAAAGAGAGTTTTCATCCCCAGTAGTTTCACAAAATCCAGTGCACTTGATTAGCTCTAGTGGCCATACTTGGGTTACATTTAAAGACCTGCACTAATCACCATGTCCAAGAGGATATAGTGCCTACCTATGACAGACTCAGACATGGAACGCCATGGAGTAAAAATCAGGATCATTCAAAATGAACTAAGATTTCTGCTTCTGGGATGATAAAGTAGATGTGATTTTGGACATGATATATAAAATGAGTAGGAAAGCCTACTGTCTCTAGCCAAATGGATCACTAAAGGGGCAGCCTAACAGGACAGAAAACTTCGGCATAAGTGCTGTATACCAGCCACATGACACAGAAAACACACACACACACACACAAACACACAAACTGAAGCCCCTCTCCTCCAGCAAAGGTGAAGTAGAGAGTCTGAACTTAGACCCCATAAAACTGTAACAAACCACACTCATGGTGTCAAAATGTCAGTGTTGAAAATCTTTGGGACGTAGGGCTTGGTGAAGAACTTTTAGATGTGACACCAAAAGGATCTATGCAAGGAAAATATAAATTAGACTTCATCAAAATGAAGATCTTTTGTTCTGAGAAAGACCATATTAAGAGGATGAAAAGACAAACTATAGACTGGGAGAAACTATTTGTAAACCACATATCTGATAAAGGACTCATATCTAGAATATTTCAAGTACTCTCAAAACACAACAGAAGCAAATAATCCAATTATAAATGGGCAAAGGCTATAAAAAGATATTTCACTGAAGAGAATACACAGATGGGAAATAAGCATATACTAAGAACTTCAATATCACTAGCTATTAGGGAAATGCAAGTGAAGCACATGATGAGGTATTGCTACACACTTCCAGAACAGGCAAAATAAAAACTAATATTAATACCAAATGCTGGTTAGAATGCAACGAAACTGGATCTCTCATACATTGCTGATGGGAATGTAAAGTGCTACAGAAAATCTGGAAAACATATTGGCAGTTTCTTGAAAGCTAAACGTACATTTACCATATGACCAGCCAGTTGCATTCTTGCTCACTTAACCCAAGGAAATGGAATCTTATCATCACAAAAAACTGTACATGAGTGCTCTCAGCAGCTTATTTTAATAGCTCAAAACTGGTAGCAAAATAATTTTCCCTTAATAGGAGAATGGCTAAACAAACTGTGGCACATCCATATCATGCAATACTACTCAGCAATAAAAAGAATGCACATTGATACATTTAACAGGTTGGAGGAATCTCAATAACATTTTGCTTAGTGGAAAGTTCCAGTCTCAGAAGAGTACATGTTACATAATTCTATCTAAATAGCACTCCCAGCATGATAAGATTATAGACAGAAAATAGATTAGTGGTTTCTAAAGGTTAATGATGGTTGGTTGGGCAGGAGGATGGGTATGACTGTAAAGGGATAACAAGAGGGAGATCCTTGTGGTTATGGAATCCTTGTGGTTTGATATCTTTATTGCAGCTGTGGTTATACAAACCTACATACATGATAAAAAAGACATAGAACTATTCATACTTATTGCACTAACGTCAAATCCCCGGTTTGGATATTGTACTATATAGATCTTCCTTGACTCGTGATGGGGTTAAGTCCTGATAAAATCATCATAAACTGAAAATAACATAAATCAAAAATGCATTTACCATAACCCATCTATCAAACATCATAGCTCAGCCTAGCCTACCTTAAACATGCTCAGAACATTTACATTAGCCTACACTTGGACAAAATCATCTAACACAAAGTGTCTTTAATAATAGTGTTGAATATCTCATGTAATGTGTTTAATACTGCATCGAAAGTGAAACAGAATTGTTGTAATTGTACCGGTTGTTCACCCTTGTGAATGCGTGCCTGAGAGAGTATGTACCTCTTATTGCTAGCCTGGGAAAAGATCAAAATTCAAAATTCTTACTATGGTTTCTACTGAATGTGTATTGCTTTCACACCATCATAAAGTGGAAAAATCTTAAGTCAAACCATCTTGAGTTCGGGACCACTTGTAATTATGTAAGACGTACATAATTGGAGGAAACTAGTTGAAGAGTACACTGGACCTCTCTGTTCTATCTTTGCAACTTCCTGTAAAACTATAATTCTTTCAAACTAAGTAAAAAAAGCTTTTAACAGAAAACAGAAAACTGAACAGAAAACTGAAACAGAAAACTGAAAGTCGAGGCTATTTCTAGATAAAGATGAAATAATAGATGGACAGAGAAAACAAACATCTACTACGGGGCAAAGACAAATTATTTTGTACTTGGTTTCTATCTATATTCATTTCTGAAGATAATGTTGTGGCTTGATACAATTGAAAATTTTTAAATATATAATTACCTTCCTTTTTGTTTTCCTCATACTAGAAAGCCAACCAATCATCTTAGCTACTGGTATTATGATTATTTTTGTTGTTATCATTATTTTAGGTTATAAATTTCCCTCTGCAAAGGGAGAGGGCAGGCAGCTTAGAAATCTCTAATTGTATTCTGCTGGTGGTATTGATACCAGTTTGTCCTTTCCAAATTACAGTTCAACATGCCTGCTATTTCTGTTCTAATCTTTTACCTACAAGTGAAGTGTAGTGATAGCAATCATTAAATAATTGCTTTATTTAGCCTTCGTGAAATATGTCATATTCCAGTTTGCAATGTGTTTTGATAATAAAATGCTCTTTCTGTGCTAAGAGTAAAAGGAGAGAGGGTTAAATTATTGAATATGTTACCAAATGATTAGCACATTTGGGTGAATTGAAAGTTTTAAGTAGCAAATTTTAGAATCAGAATTCATGGGGTTTTGAAAAAGTACAAATATACCAACTACATTCATAACTTATTGATAAAATTGAAAAAACAATTTAATAGTATATATTTATAACAGCCAATATTTTCATCATCTAAACAGAGCTAAATATAAAATTTTCCTTGAAAAATTAATATTACTAAACTGATACTCTGATCAGTTCAGAATGAAATTATCTTTAAAGTTAGTTTATATGAATTCCTAATCACCTAATTAATTAAATAATAAAAATGTAAGAAACTTACAAAAAGTATTCAAGAGGATTTGGTAAAATTTCAGACATTTTCAGAAAAATTTTATACCAATATGTTCAACTATCACACTACTCAAGCTTACACATATTTTTACTTCTTATTTTATCATTCACAGATACCCCTACTGAATACCAGATCCTAATATTTTCAGGGTTTGTGATGAAATGATATAACACTCTCTTCCAGGTAGGCTGATTTTCTACCTGATTGTGGCCCTGGGAGTAAGGTACTAGAAATGAGTGTCTATTAAGTTTTACTGACTATTCCTGAAGGCATATACTAACCAGCTGCATCCTGTAAACTGCACTTCAACTGTATTTTCCATCTGGGCCTTCAACTGTATTTACCATCAACTCTGCAAACAATATGTATACTTTCATTTCAGGTTAACCAGCAAAAATCATTATCCAAAAATTGCACAATCTTATCGCTCCAAGCAAAAGTTAAGAGACACAGGAAACCAAGGAAGCAGCATGCCCTTACTTACTGGTCTTTCAAAATGGGTAGATTTGTTTTGGAAGCCCAAATATGTGAAAAATAGTCTCCATTTACATTTTCTTTTCTGACGTAAATGAGGACTGAGGACTTCCTGGCTTCCACAGAAGCCATCTTACTATAATGAATGAAAACGGAAGAATACATTCTTTTTAAGTTTAGGCCTTTGTAGAAGATCAACTAGAATATAAGTGCCAAAAGACAAGCACCTTGTTAAAGTAAAATTTTCAAAATGGTAAAATCAAGACTCTCATCAAATATTAATTGAACATGTGTCAAATATTTTATTATTTATCTGATTAATTAAGGGAATCAGTAAAATCTGTTGGAATGAAAATTTGACTTAGAGAGATTTACTACTACTGGTTGATGTTCATTTGCATTGTCATGAACAGAAATCAGTTGTATTATCAGATTTCTATAATTTAATTTTTATACAGTATTTCAAAGACAATTAAAAATGCATACTTCAGTAGAATCAGATAATCCCCAGAGACTCCACTAGTCAATGTGAACATTTCATTGGAAGGAAAACCAGTAATATCTTTTGTCCCTTTCTAAGCTTGACAGTTTTTGCTAACAACTTTGTCTATTGTTTTCACTGCTTATATTCCCGGTGCTCAAAATTGTGCTTTCCTCTTTGTGATTAAGGTTTATTGAATGAATATGCGAAAGAATTCAAAGAAACGAAATAAAAACTTTGCAAAACAAAAAAAAAAAAGCCCAAACAAACAAGCAAAGAAGACTTCTACTTTTGGAGTTAGAATGTGCAAATCATTTTAGTAATAAAATATAGCCATTTTACATATCAGGTATCTTAAAGACATAAGTATATATGTTAGACTAAGTAATGCAAGAGTTTGGCTCATTTAGCAATTATTTTATTATCTAGAGGCTTTAAGTGATGAAATCCCTTCAAGCGCATGGTTTATATTACACTAACAATGGTATTCCTGGTCAGAAATCTTTCATCCTTGCCCATCTACCACTTTCCTTTCTTTAAGTTTGAGAGACATTGAGGTCAAACGCAGTCACATCCTTTCAAATGAACATTTTTCTTTCCCAAAGCTCAAACAATTTTGCATTGAACTTTCACTTCTTAGAGAAATCAAAAGAACAGGGAGAGAAGAGCAAGAGGAAAAAGAGAGTAGGGAGGAAATGAAGACATTAATTAAGGTTTAATCAGAAGAGCTCTCTGCACTTTTCCTTGAACTCTCTTCTAGAGATAATGCAATATTTTAGAGACTAAATAACATTTTTCTCAATGTAGTTTCAGTGGAAGTTCTTTTACGATTCACTTGACAAAGTTAGTTTTGGGTGGAGTTTTTAAATTGCAAAATTGACCAAATAAGTGAATATGGAAAAAACACACATTTGACATCAAGCAGCTACCTAAGGAAATGTCCAAGTGTATGTGATTTAAGTGTATACATGAACATTGGGTTTGGAGTTAAAGTTGAAAATCCATATGTTTGAATAATTTTTTTAATTAGCAAAGATAATGCTTTGTGATTGGCACTTTTCATGTGATGGATATTCTCATATGAATTTAGTTGCTGATCCAAACGTATTGTCTAAATCTATATATGGTAGAGGGTAGTACTATATTTTTAAAGAGAAAATTCCCCCAAGGACTTTACATGTTCAACCTAGATTTTCTCAGAGAGGTATGATATACTATCTTCTTTAAAAGTGCTTTATATTAATCATTATTCACTGAGTGTCTTACACAGTACATTGGGGAGTGGGAGACTTAAATGTGGCTAATAACTATTAGTTCAGATTCATTAAATAATTGTTTGAATGAAACTGGTAGATAGAATTTTTCACATGTAAATCCTAATACAGGTAAATAAATTCCTGAACAGTATATTTACATGTGAGAGATGAAATAGAAACTTTTTCTCATGGCACCAAGATGATGTCATGTTTCTCTCATTAATAAAATGTTAGGAACAACTTGTACATTTTGATAATTAGGAGCACTTAGTATTCACAATAAAACATCAAACAACATTGTGAAGAGACAAAGAAAAGACCATAAAAGAAGTCTTTTACACATTGATTTTTATAAAAACGTTTTCCTGTATAATCAATAGATGCATAAAGGAATAGAAGACAATTGATTTTAGAGTATGAAGATGAAGTTTATGAAGACTGCAGTCTCCAACTGCAGTATATCAATACTCCTTTGGGCATTTTTGAAGGAGTTTATGTGTTAAAATTCCTTTGGAATTTTGAGTTAATTAGTGTATTGTGTGAATGTGTTGCATTCTACTGCTTACTTGAATCATAACTATAACTTGAACTCTTGAGTTGTTAGATACAGAAAATTGGATTTGGGGAAAAGAATTTTTATTCAGACTCTTCAGGGCATTTGAGATATCACATATATTTAAAAATAATTTTTGAAAAACTGATATGGGTTAAGCAATAATAAACCTGCTGTATTATGTCTATAATGGTTGGAATAAATTATTTGAATTATATTACTTAAAATATTAACATAAGTATCTACTACCACGTTTCCAAATTTTTAAATATGAAAAGTATTTTAGTCTCCCATTAAAAAAGAAAAAGTGTTTTGTGTTATCTCTGGCAGATTTGTAATAATTTGGAAACATTTTCCTGGACCTTTGAGCATTTGTGGGTGATATATAGGTGTATGGATAGATAGGTGGATGGACGGATGGACAGATAAATATATGATTGAGAGACAGACAGACAGAAGGACAGAGTTTTGATTAAAAGGGAAGGAGCAAATGTTTGTCATCTATATATTGCTTACAGCAAATATGCTTAATGAACAAAAAACTTAGACTTTATTGAACAGCAGTTTCACTTTACAGTATTGAAGTTGAGATAATGACCCTTAAACCCTGAACTCCAAAAGTCGTAAGCCACCTTTATATGGCTCCCAATTTCTTTATCTATATCTGACTTGTGGAGATGTTCAATACCTATCCATTAGATTAAGCCACTATACAAACCCTAGACTCCAGATTAGAGAGGTAACAGGTGCCATAGATGTTTCATTACATTTATATTGTTGAATAATCAAATTAATCATCTTTCCCCTGAAACCTGTTCTATCTACAGAACTCCACATTGTGTGTGTTTCTATGTTCCTCTCAGGCAAGCCAAGAGTAATTTTGGAGGTAATCTACCTTCTGATGTTCTGACTCTAATCTCATCCTGGCCAGGCCTTTTGTGTTTTATTTCTTATTCTTCACAGTTCCATCTGTTTCAATTCCATATTATTCTCCACTAATCTTGTCTGGTTATGACTTTTATTGTGTGTCACCTGAACTTTAGCAATATTAATAAAATTCATCTCCCGTCTCAGCACATCCTTAAAACCTGCTAATGGATTTAGATGTGAGCATGTTACTTCTCTGCCCCCAAACCTAAAAGGTATGCCTACTTATTATCCACAGAATGAAATACCTCACTGAACCATTGAAGTCTCTCTAAGAACTGATCCTTTTCTACCTTTCTAGGCTGTTCTCCCACATACCCTCATTCACTTATGTCCTTCTTAGACAATTGAATGCTCTTGGAATAGAATATATTTCCCCTACCACCGCTTTAAAGAAAAAGCCCTCTCATTTAATTTTGTATGCTCAACATCAATCTAGTAATTATAGAACTTGATAAGTTAATAAATGGATGAATAAATGTTACTGATACTGTTTTAAAAGAAAAATCTCTCTAGGAACCTAACATCTATTTATAAAAATAATATATATTGGGGTATGCTAGACAAAATTATAAATAACATTAGTTTTGTTCCAAATATCATTAACCTAGAGATGATTAGCAAAATACAGATAGGCCATCATCAAAATAATTGAAAACCTTGAGCTGCAGGGCAAAATAAAACTGAACAAGTATATGAAAAATGCGACTAATGACTCTATGTGTCTGTAAATCTTTCAGATTGCTTAAAATAACACATTTCATAACTGCTTTGGGCAATTCTTTCTTTAAAAACATTTTTAATGTGATAATTTCTAAATGTAATAAAGTAATCTCTGGAATTTTATGAAGTCCAATTTATAAAATATAAAATATACTTGAAAGATTTTTCCCTTTTTTGGATAAATTTTAATTTCAATAGTTAGTAAAATTAATGTTTATTTTTTTTGTTAAATATCTAGAATAATTTACTGGCATTTTTTGGTGATAATTGAATATTTTGTCCTAAGCAAATGAAAAGAGCATAAATAGCTGTGATTATTTTAACATTATTCAAAACACAGCAGGGGAAAATTAATGAAGTTTAAAAAAAAGGACTCAATAGGAAAGATATATCAATGACAGAAAAGATTTTTGGTCTTCTTAGAATATTGTACAATGGAAAGTAAATTAAATATTTGAGATAAATGATAGCATTCTTTTTATAAAATGTTGAAAACTAGAAAAGCAAAACAAAAAAGGGGAAAAATTATTGTCTTAAAAAATTTTTTTACACTGTCATGAAAATGTAAGAATAACAATCAAGGATTTTCATTCATGTGAAGAAATAAACATCTTTTAAAGTATCCAATTTTTTTTTTTAGTATCCAATATTTATTGTGCCTATTTTAATGAAGGAATGACTATTGTAAGGTTTATTGTAAGGTTTATCATTGGTCATAGGCAAAAACTAAAACTTTTAAAACCTGTGATATTTTTGTCAGTATTACCTTTAGATTTGGGTCTAGGTTTTAATTTTTATATCTTGAGTATAAAGTGGGGTGGAGGTCATAAAATATATTAATTTTAAAACACAGGCTATTAGGCTAAGTGTAACATATGATTAAAATCATACAAAGTAATAGACAAGAAAAATATGATTTTAAAACACTTTTGAATTCTTCCAAATAAAGTCATATTTCTTGGTTTAATTAGATAAACATTATTATTTCAATAAAAGCTATTAGACATATCTCAAATTTGCACAGGTAATATGTCAATTTGAAACCAAAATAAAGTAAATGTTGAAAACAACATATTCATCATTTCATTCACTTAAAAAATTGTTTGCATGGTCTGTATACGTCAGGTATTGTGTTAGGCATTGAGAATACTACCTACCATGCACATGTGTGCACACACATACCCATATATGTATTTTCATGCACAGAAACACACACAGAAGTACATGCACACAAACGTACGTACACATTTCATTTTTGCCCACATACAGTAATAAATGTATACAGATATATGTTAGCATAAACACACATGCACTTGCATATAGGCAGATATACATATTTAATACCTGTACCTTCATATATCTACACACATACACATGCAAAAACACATACGTTCATGTACACAAACATATACACATGTCCACAAAACCACAGTTTGGATTAAGTCTTATCTATGGGATAAACAAAGGCTGAACTAGGTATCCATAAACATAGTTCATTATAGGCTAGTATATCAGTATGCTTTAATAAACACTATCAGATTTTAAGATTTTTAAAAAAACAAGAAAGATATGTCTCTTTTCCTTTTGATTTTATGGGCAGAAATATCAATTTTTAATATTATACTCTATATCTATATTGGCCAAGAAGAGTATTTGTAAAAATTTAAAGAATTTTAATAGATTTATTCATAAACATTTAAAAAAAGGAACGTTATATTATCCTTTTTATCTTATAAAAAAGAAACTCTGTTCTGTGCTGATGAATAATATTTTTCCTTTGATCAGTACTCCAGGGCTAAACACCATTATTGTTTCAAAAATCAAGAAAAACAAAGATCTAATGAAAAGGACATATATCCTCTTTCCTATAGATCAGTAAACTTCATTGTGATAATATTTGCCATACTAGATCAAATTATTTGGCTAGTTGTTTC
This sequence comes from Aethalodelphis obliquidens, assembly GCF_003676395.1. Classification (NCBI taxonomy): domain Eukaryota; kingdom Metazoa; phylum Chordata; class Mammalia; order Artiodactyla; family Delphinidae; genus Aethalodelphis; species Aethalodelphis obliquidens. Next base: position 43,623,378 of record NW_020837948.1, on the reverse strand, counting down.
ATGGACTACCATGACAAAGTATCACAAATTGAGTGCCTTAAAAAACAGAAATATGTTTTCTCACAATTCTGGAGGCTAGCACTGTGAGAGCAATGTGGTGTTGGTAGGGTTGGTTTTTCCAGAGGCTTCTGTCCTTGGCTCCCTCCATTCCAGTTGGCTATTTTTTTTTCCATGCCTGCATTTGGTCTTCACTCTGTTCATGTCTGTGTCCTAATCTTCTCTTTTTTTTAAGGGTGTGACCTTATTGGATTAGGGCCTAACCTCATCATTTCATTTTAGCATAATTTCCTCATTAAAAAACTATATCCAAACAGATCCCATTCTGATGTACTGGGTGTTAGGACTTCAACATATGAATTTGGGGAGAGGGGGACACAATTCAGCCCATAACACATTGGGTTCCAAGATCATAAAAATAATACTGTAGACATATCTAACTTTAGTCACTTGAATAACAATGTTAGTAGATGGTATTTTACCAAAATTATTTGAATTTTCTATTTTTGAGTTTGTTTTGGAGCAGGTACAATTAAGAATGTATATTAGATCTCTTGAAAGCGAAGATGCAATTGATTTTACATTCAACAAGTTCTATTGCTCTACTTCAAATATTGTTCTATTAACTAAAGTCTATAGTTTACATAAAGCTTCACTCTTTGTGCTATACAGTTCTGACATGTTCATACTGTCATGTATCCACCATTACAGTATCATATAGAATATTTTCATTTCCCTGAAAACTTCTTGTGCTCCACCTATTTATCTCTCCCTCAAACCCCTGGGAACTGCTGATCACCCTCACCCCAAACCCTTGGCAATCACTTATATCCCTATTGTTTTGCCTATTCCAGAATGTCATATGATTGTAATCATAGAGTATGTATCTTTGTCAGACTGGATTCTTTCATTTAGAAATATGCATTTTAAAAACTTCCTCCATGTCTTTTCTTGCCTTGATAATTCATTTGTTTTATAGTTGAATAGTATTCTATTATGAAGATATAAAGTAGTATTTTTATCTATTGACATTTCGAAGGACAATTTTGTTTGCTTCTATTTCCTGGCAATTATGAATAAAGTTGCTATAAACATTTATGTGAAGATTTTGTGTGGACATAAGTTTTTGACTCAGTTGAGTAAATGTCTAGTAGCCTGATTGCTGAATCTTATAGTAAGTCTATATTTAGCTTTGTAAGAAGCTGTAAAACTGTCCTCCAAAGTGGCTGCACCATTTTGCATTTTCACCAGAAGAAAATGAGAGTTCCTATTGCTCCACATAATAGCAGCACTTGGTATTATTAGTGCTTTGGTGTATAGTAATATCTCATTGTTTTTTTAAATTTCAATTCTCTAATGACATGATTTTGAGCACATTTCATATTTTTGTTTGCCATCTGTATCTTTTTCGATGAGGTATCTGTTCAGATCTTTTGCCCACTTTTTCATTGTTTTTGTTGCTCTTGTTAAGTTTTTAAAGAGTTTTTTATATAGTTTGGATACAAGTCTCATATCAGATATGTGTTTTGCAACTATTTTTCCCAGTCTGTGGCTTGTGTTTTATTCTCTTAACATTGTTTTTCACAGAGTAAAATTTTTTTTTTCTTAATGAAGTCCAACTTAACTGTTTTTTTCCCCCATAGGTTATGTTCTTGGTGAAATATCTAAAAAGTAATCATCAAACCCATGGTCACCTGCATTTTCTTCTATGTTATCTTTTAGAATTTTTATTGTTTTTCATTTTAAATTTAGGTATACATTCCATTTTGATTTAATTTTTTTTTTTTTGCACTATGCGGGCCTCCCACTGTTGTGGCCCCTCCCGTCGCAGAGCACAGGCTCTGGACGCGCAGGCCCAGCAGCCATGGCTCACGGCCCCAGCCGCTCCGCGGCATGTGGGATCCTCCCGGACCGGGGCACGAACCCGCATCCCCTGCATCGGCAGGCGGACTCCCAACCACTGCGCCACCAGGGAAGCCATTGAGTTAATTTTTGTAAAGAGTGCTAAGGTCTATATCTAGATTCATGCTTTGCTTCTGAATGTCCAGTTGTTCCAGCACTAATGGTTGAGAAGAATATTATTTCTCATTGGAATTGCTTTTGTTTGTTGTCAAAGATCAGCGGCTATATTTGTATGAGTCAATTTCTGGGCTCTTTATTCTGTTCTATTGATCTAATTGTCTATTATTCCCTTACACCATATTTTCTTAATCATTAGAGCTTTATAGTAAGTCTTTAAGTTGGGTAATGTAAGTCCTCCAAATTTGGTCTTCTCTATTGTGTTGGCTATTCTGGGACTTTTGACTTTCCTTATAAACTTTAGAATTTTTTTGAATTATTTAGAATTATTTTGTCAATATCACCAAAATAATTGGGTTGTACAGAATCTATATACCAAGTTGAGAAGAACTCCTATCCTAAAATATTGTCTTCCTATCCTTGAATATGGAACATCTTTTCATTTATTTGTTTTCCTTCATTTCTTTCATCAGTTATGTAGTTTTCCTCATATAGATCTTGAACATATTTTGTTAGATATATAGCTAAGTATTTTATTTTTATGGTGCAAAAGTAAATTATTGTTTTTGAAGATTTTTTCTTCCTCTTTGATTGAAATATAATTGGCATAGAGCATTGTATAAGTTTAAGGTGTTCAGTATAATGATTTGAGTTATATATGTCATAAAATGATTATCACAATAAGTTTAGTGAACACATATCATTTCATAGATATGAAATTAAAGAAATAGTAAAAATATTTTTCCTTGTGGTGAGCACTCAGGATTTACTCCCTTAAATTTCATATATAGCATACAGCTGTATTAATTACCTTTATCATGTTGGACATTACATCCCTAGTACTTATTTATCTTATAACTGAAAGTTTGTACCTTTTGACTGCCTTCATCCAGTTCCCCCTCCTCCCACCCTTGATTCTGGTAACCACAAATCTGATCTCATTTTCTGTGAGTTTCTTTGTTTGTGAAGTATAATTGACCTACAGAACTATGTTTATTCCTATTACACAACATAGTGATTTGATATTTCTATACATTTCAAAACCATTACCACAGTAAATCTAGGTATAATATGTCACCATACAAAGATATTACATAGTATTGACTATATTCCCCACATTGTACATTACAGACCTGTGACTTAATTATTTTGAAATTGGAAGTCTGTCCCTCTTGATTTCTCTCACCTGTTTCTTTCCTCCCCTGTTTGTTCTCCGTATCTATAATTCTGTTTGTTTTGTTATGTTTGTTCATTTGTTTTCTTTTTTTAGATTCAACATGTAAGTGAAATCATATAGTATTTTTCTTTCTCTGACTTAATTTACTTAGCTTAAAACCCTTTAAATTCATCCAGGTTGTTGCAAATGGCAAGATTTCATTCCTTTTATGGCTGAGTAATATTCCAGTGTGTGTGTGTGTGTGTGTGTGTGTGTGTGTGTGTGTGTGTGTGTGTGGTGTGTATGTATCACATCTTCTTTATTTTTATATCCATGGGAATTAAGTTGCTTCCATATCTTGGCTATTGTAATAATGCTGCAATGAACATACGGGTACATATATATATAGCTTTTCTAATTAGTGGTTTTGTATTCTTTCATTAACTAGATCATATGGTAGTTCTGTTACTAAATTTTTTGAGGCATCTCCATACAATTTTACACAGTAGCTGCACCAATTCAACAGTACATGAGGGTTCCCTTTTCCCCGCATCCTCACTAACACTTGTTATTTGTTGTCTTTTTGATAATAACCATTCTGACAGGTGTGAGGGCATATCTCATTGTGATTCTGATTTGTATGTGCCTGATGATTAGTGATACTGAGTTGAGCATCTTTTCATGTGCCTCTTGGTCATCTGTTTGTCTCTTTTGGAAAAAATGTCTATTTAGAATCTTTGTCCATTTTTTAATCAGATTATTTGATTGTTTTGATGTTGAGTTGTATGATTTCTTTGTATATTTGACATATTAACCTCTTATCAGATATATCATTTGCAAATATCTTCTCCCATTCAGTAGGTGGCCTTTTCTTTTTGTTGAAAGCTTCCTTCCTTTTCTGTGCAAAAATTTTTTAGTCTGATATCCAATTTGTTTATTTTTGCTTTTGTTTCCTTTGCCTAAAGAAATATATCAAAAAAAGACTAAAACAGCAAAGAGCTTACTGCCTATTTTTATGATTTCATGTCTTATACGTTTAAGTCTTTAATTCATTTTGAATTTATTTTCATGCATGGTATAGAAAGTACTCCAGTTCGATATATAGTCTTTTGCATATAGCTGACCAGTTTTCCCATCCCCACTGTATATTCTTGCCTTTTTTGTCATAGATTAACTGCCCATATAAATGTGGGTCCCCTTCTGGGCTCTCTGTTTGATTACATTGATCTATGTGTCTGTTTTTGTGCCAATACTGTACTATTTTTATTGTTGTGTTTTGTAGTATAGTTTGAAATCAGGGAGCATGATACCTCCAGCTTTGTTCTTCATTCTCAAGATTGCTTTGGCTATTCAGGGTCTTTAGTGTTTCCACACAAATTTTTGGATTATTTGTTCTGGTTCTATGAAAAATGCCATTGATGTTTGACAGGGATTGCACTGAATTTTTACATTGCCTTGAGTTGTATAGTCTTTTTAACAATACTGATTCTTCCAATCTATGAGCACAGTATGTCTTTCCATCTATTTTTGTTGTCCTCAATTTCTTTCATCAGTGTATTATAGTTTTCTGAGTACAAATCTTTTAACTCACTAGATTTATTCCATATTTAACTCTTTTTGAGGAAACTGTAAGTGAAATTTTTTTAACATCTTTATTGGAGTATAATTGCTTTACAATGGTGTGATAGTTTCTGCTTTATAACAAAGTGAATCAGTTATACATATATATATATATATATGTTTCCATATCCCTTTCCTCTTGCATCTCCCTCCCTCCCACCCTCCCTATCCCACCCCTCTAGGTGGTCACAAAGCACTGAGCTGATCTCCCTGTGCTATACGGCTGCTTCCCACTAGCTATTTATTTTACGTTTGGTAGTTTATATATGTCCATGCCACTCTCTCACTTTGTCCCAGCTTACCCTTCCCCCTCCACATATCCTCAAGTCCATTCTCTAGTAGGTCTGTGTCTTTATTCCCGTCTTACCCCTAGGTTCTTCATGATATTTTTTTTTTCTTAGAATCGATATATATGTGTTAGCATATGGTATTTGTTTTTCTCTTTCTTACTTACATCACTCTGTATGACAGACTCTAGATCCATCTGCCTCACTACAAATAAATCAATTTCGTTTCTTTTTATGGATATGTAATATTCCATTGTATATATGTGCCACATCTTCTTTATCCATTCATCCAATGATGGACACTTAGGTTGCATCCATCTGCTGCCTATTGTAAATACAGCTACAATGAACATTTTGGTACATGACTCTTTTTGAATTACGGTTTTCTCAGGATATATGCCCAGTAGTGGGATTGCTGGGTCATATGGTAGTTCTATTTGTAGTTTTTTAAGGAACCTCCATACTGTTCTCCATAGTGGCTGTACCAATTCACATTCCCACCAGCAGTGCAAGAGGGTTCCCTTTTCTCCACACCCTCTCCAGCATTAATTTTTTCTAGATTTTTTGATGATGGCCATTCTGACTGGTGTGAGATGATATCTCATTGTAGTTTTGATTTGCATTTCTCTAATGATTAATGATATTGAGCATTCTTTCATGTGTGTGTTGGCAATCGGTATATCTTCTTTGGAGAAATGTCTGTTTAGGTCTTCTGGCCATTTTTGGATTGGGTTCTTAGTTTTTTTTGATATTGAGCTGCATGAGCTGCTTGTACATTTTGGAGATTAATCCTTTGTGAGTTGCTGCATTTGCAAATATTTTCTCCCATTCTGAGGGTTGTCTTTTGGTCTTGTTTATGATTTCCTTTGCTGTGCAAAAGCTTTGAAGTTTCATTAGGTCCCATTTGTTTATTTTTGTTCTTATTTCCATTTCTCTAGGAGGTGGGTCAAAAAGGATCTTGCTGTGATTTATGTCATAGAGTGTTATGCCTATGTTTTCCTCTAAGAGTTTGAAAGTGTCTGGCCTTACATTTAGGTCTTTAATCCATTTTGAGCTTATTTTTGTGTATGGTGTTAGGGAGTGATCTAATCTCATGCTTTTACATGTACCTGTCCAGTTTTCCGAGCACCACTTATTGAAGAGGATGTCCTTTCTCCACTGTATATTCCTGCCTCCTTTATCAAAGATAAGGTGACCATATGTGTGTGGGTTTATCTCTGGGCTTTCTGTCCTGTTCCATTGATCTATCTTTCTGTTTTTGTGCCAATACCATACTGTCTTGAATACTGTAGCTTTGTAGTATAGCCTGAAGTCAGGGAGTCTGATTCCTCCAGTTCCGTTTTTTGTTCTCAAGATTGCTTTGGCTATTCTGGGTCTCTTGTGTTTCCATACAAATTGTAAAATTTTTTGTTCTAGTTCTGTGAAAAATGCCAGTGGTAGTTTGATAGGCATTGCATTGAATCTGTAGATTGCTTTGGGTAGTAGAGTCATTTTCACAATGTTGATTCTTCCAATCCAAGAACATGGTATATATCTCCATCTATTTTTATCATCTTTAATTTCTTTCATCAGTGTCTTATAATTTTCTGCATACAGGTCTTTTGTCTCCTTACGTAGGTTTATTCCTAGATATTTTATTCTTTTTGTTGCAGTGATAAAATTTCACTTGATTTCACTTTCAGATTTTTCATCATTAGTGTATAGGAATGCCAGAGATTTCTGTGCATTAATTTTGTATCCTGCTACTTTACCAAATTCATTGATTAGCTCTAGTAGTTTTCTGGAAGCATCTTTAGGATTCTCTATGTATAGTATCATGTCATCTGCAAACAGTGACAGCTTTACTTCTTCTTTTCCGATTTGGATTCCTTTTGTTTCTTTTTCTTCTCTGATTGCTGTGGCTAAAAATTCCAAAACTATGCTGAATAAGAGTGCTGAGAGTGGGCAACCTTGTCTTGTTCCTGATCTTAGTGAAAATGGTTTTAGTTTTTCACCATTGAGAACGATGTTGGCTGTGGGTTTGTCATATATGGCCTTTATTATGTTGCAAAAGTTCCCTTTCTGCCTACTTTCTGGAATGTTTTTACCATAAATAGGTGTTGAATTTTGTTGAAAGATTTTTCTGCATCTATTGAGATGATCGTATGGTTTTTCTCCAATTTTTAAAATATACTTTATGACATTGATTGCTTAGCATACATTGAAGAATCATTGCGTTCCCGGGATAAACCACACTTGATCATGGTGTATGATCCTTTTAACGTGCTGTTGGATTCTGTTTGCTAGTATTTTTTTGAGGATTTTTGCATCTATGTTCATCAATGATATTGGCCTGTAGTTTTCTTTCTTTGTGACATCTTTGTCTGGTTTTGGTATCAGGGTGAAGGTGGCCTCATTGAATGAGTTAGGGTGTGCTCCTCCCTCTGCTATATTTTGGAAGAGTTTGAGAAGGATAGGTTTTAGCTCTTCTCTAAATGTTTGATAGAATTTGCCTGTGAAGCCATCTGGTCCTGGGCTTTGGTTTGTTAGGAAGATTTTTAATCACACTTTCAATTTCAGTGCTTGTGATTTGTCTGTTTATATTTTCTATTTCTTCCTGGTTCAGTCTTAGAAGGTTTTACTTTTCTAAGTATTTGTCCATTTCTTCCCGATTGTCCATTTTATTGGCATAGAATTGCTTGTAGTAATCTCTCATGATCCTTTGTATTTCTGCAGTGTCTTGTGACTTCTCCTTTTTCATTTCTCATTCTATTCATTTGAGTCTTCTCCCTTTTTTTCTTGATGAGTCTGGCTAATGTTTTATCAATTTTGTTTACCTTCTCAAAGAACCAGCTTTTAATTTTATTGATCTTTGCTATCATTTCCTTCATTTCTTTTTCATTTATTTCTGATCTGATCTTTATGATTTCTATCCTTCTGCTAATTTTATGGGTTTTTTGTTCTTTTTCTAATTACTTTTGGTGTAAGGTTTGGTTGTTTATTTGAGATGTTTCTTGTTTCTTGAGGTATGATTGTATTGCTATAAACTTCCCTCTTAGAACTCCTTTTGCTGCATCCCATAGGGGTGGGGTCATCGTGTTTTCAATGTCATTTTTTCTAGGTTTTTTTTTTTTATTTCCTCTTTGATTTATTCAGTGATCTCTTGGTTATATAGTAGTGTATTGTTTACCCTCCATGTGTTTTTATTTTTTACAGAATTTTTCCTGTAATTGATATCTAGTCTCATAGCATTGTGGTCAGAAAAGACACTTGATTCGATTTCAGTTTTTTAAAATTTACCAGGGCTTGTGACCCAAGATATGATCTATCCTGGAAAATATTCTATGAGCACTTGAGAAGAAAGTATATTCTGTTGTTTTTGGATGGAATGTCCTATAAATATCCAATTAAGTCCATCTTGTTTAATGTATCACTTAAAGCTTGTGTTTCCTTTTTTATTTTCATTTTGGATGATCTGTCCATTGGTGAAAGTGGGGTGTTAAATTCCCCTACTATGAATGTGTTACTGTCGATTTCCCCTTTTATGGCTGTTAGCATTTGCCTTATGTATTGAGGTGCTCCTATGTTGGGTGCATAAGTATTTACAATTTTTATATCTTCTTCTTGGATTGGTCCCTTGATCATTATGTAGTGTCCTTCTTTGTCTCTTGTAATAGTCTTTATTTTAAAGTCTATTTTGTTGGATATAAGAATTGCTACTCCAGCTTTCATTTGATTTCCATTTTCATGGAATATTTTTTTCCATCCCTTCACTTTCAGTCTGTATGTGTCCCTAGGTCTGAAGTGGTCTCTTGCAGACAGCATATATATGGGTCTTGTTTTTGTATCCGTTCAGCCAGTCTGTGTCTTTTGGTGAGAGCATTTAATCCATTTACATTTTAAGTAATTATTGATATGTATGTTCCTATTACCATTTTCTTAATTGTTTTGAGTTTTTTTTTGTGGGTCTCTTTACTCTCTTGTGTTTCCTGCCTAGAGAAGTTTCTGTAGCATTTGTTGTAAACCTGGTTTGATGGTGCTGAATTCTCTTAGCTTTTGCTTGTCTGTAAAGGTTTTAATTTCTCTATCAAATCTGAATAAATCCTTGCTGGTTAGAGTAATCTTGGTTGTAGCTTTTTCCCTTTCATCACTTTAAATATGTCCTGCCACTCCCTTCTGGCTTGCAAAGTTTCTGCTGAAAGTTCGGCTGTTAACCTTATGGAGATTTCTTGTATGTGATTTGTTGTTTTTCCCTTGCTGCTTTTAATATTTTTTCTTTGTATTTAATTTTTGATAGTTTGATTAATATGTGTCTTGACATGTTTCTCCGTGGATTTATCCTGTATGGGACTCTCTGTGGTTCTTGGTCTTGATTGACAATTTCCTTTCCCATATTAGGGAAGTTTTCAACTATAATCCCTTCAAATATTTTCTCAGTCCCTTTTTTTTTTCTCTTCTTCTGAGACCCCTATAATTCGAATGTTGGTTCATTTACTGTTGTCCCAGAGGTCTCTGAGACTGTCCTCAATTCTTTTCATTCTTTTTCTTTATTCTGCTCTGTGGTATTTATTTCCACTATTTTATCTTCCAAGTCACTTTCCATTCTTTTGCCTCAGTTATTCTGCTATTGATTCTTGTAGAGAATTTTTAATTTCATTTATTGTGTTGTTCATCATTGTTTGCTGTTTAGTTCTTCTAGATTCTTGTTAAACATTTCTTGTATTTTCTCTATTCTGTTTCCAAGATTTTTGATCATCTTTACTATCATTACTCTGAATTCTTTTTCAGGTAGACTGCCTATTTCCTCTTCACTTGTTTGTTATGGTGGGTTTTTACCATGCTTCTTCATCTGCTGTGTGTTTCTCTGTCTTCTCATTTTGCTTAACTTACTGTGTTTGGTGTCTCCTTTTCACAGGATGCAGGTTCATAGTTCCCGTTGTTTTTGGTGTCTGCCCCCAGTAGCTATGTTTGGTTCAGTGAGTTGTGTAGGTTTCCTGGTGGAGGAGACTGGTTCCTCTGTTCTCTTATATGGGGCTGGATCTTGTGTTTCTGGTGGGTAGGACTGCGTCTGGTGGTGTGTTTTTCGGGTGTCTGTAACCTTATTATGATTTTAGGCAGCCTCTCTGCTAATGGGTGGTGTTGTGTTCCTGTCTTGCTAGTTGTTTGGCATAGGGAGTCCAGCACTGTAGCTTAGTGGTCCTTGAGTGGAGCTGAGTCTTAGCATTGAGTTGGAGATCTCTGGGAGAGCTTTTGCCATTTGATATTATGTGAGGCTGTGAGGTGTCTGGTGGACCAATATCCTGAACTTGGCTCTCCTGCCTCAGAGGCTCTGGCCTGACACCCGGCCGGAGCACCAAGACCCTGTCAGTCACATGGCTGAGAGGAATAGGGAGAAAAAAAAAGAAAGAAAGAAAAAATAAAATAAAGTAAAATAATTAAAATTTTAAAAAATTATTATTAAAAATAAAGAAGCAATTAAAGCAAGAAGAGAAAAAAGAAAGAAAGAAAGAGCAACCAAACCAAGAAACCAATCCACCAATGATAACAAGTGCTAAAAAAAAAAAGAAAGAATAAGGGACAGACAGAACCCTAGGACAAATGGTAAAAGCAAAACTATACAGACAAAATCACACAAAGAAGCATACACATATACACTCACAAAAAGAGAAAATGGAAAATATATATATATATGTTAAAAAAAAAGGAAGAGAGCAACCAAATCAATAAACAAATCTACCAGTGATAATAAGCTCTAAATACTAAAGTAAGATAAACATAAAACCAGAAGCAAATTAGATGCAGAAAGCAAACCCCAAGTCTACAGTTGGTCCCATAGTCCACCGCCTCAATTTTGGGATGATTTGTTGTTTATTCAGGTATTCCAGAGATGCATGGTACATCAAGTTGATTGTGGAGATTTAATCCGCTGCTCCTGAGGCTGCTGGGAGAGATTTCCCTTTCTCTTCTTTGTTTGCGCAGCTCCTGGGGTTCAGCTTTGGATGTGGCCGCACCTCTGTGTGTAGGTCACCTGAGGGTGTCTGTTCTTTGCTCAGATAGGCCGGGGTTAAAGTAGCAGCTGATTAGGGGGCTCTGATGTACTCAGGCTGGGGGGAGGGAGGGGTGGGAAATGCGGGGCAAGCCTGTGGCAGCAGAGGCCGGCATGACGTTGCAACAGGCATGCTGTATGTTCTCCTGGGGGAGTTGTCCCTGGATCACAGGACCCTGGCAGTGGGGGGCTGCACAGGCTCCTGGGAGGGGAGGTGTGGATAGTGACCTGTGCTTGCACACATGCTTCTTGGTGGCTGCAGCAGTAGCCTAGCGTCTCATGCCCATCTCTGTGTCCGCGCTGATAGCCGTGATTTACACCTGTATCTGGAGCTCCTTTAAGCGGCGCTCTGTATCCTCTCTCCTCGTGCACCCCGAAACAACGGTCTCTTGCCTCTTACGCAGTTACAGACTTTTTCGTGGGCTACTTCCCGTCTAGCTGTAGCGTACTGGCCCCCTTCAGTCGGTGTTCACACAGCCAACCCCAGTCCTCTCCCTGGGGTCTGACCTCGAAGCTGGAGTCTCAGATCCCAGCCCCCCCCCCGCCTAGGTGGGTGAACAGACAAGCCTCTCGGGCTGGTGAGTGCTGGTTGGCACTAATCTTCTGTGAGGGAATCTCTCCACTGTACCCTCCACACCCCTGTTGCCGTGCTCTCCTCCATGGCTCCAAAGCTTCCCCCCTGCCACTCCCTTTCTCTGCCAGAGAAGAGGCTTCCTAGTGTGTGGAAACTTTTACTCCTTGACAGCTTCCTCCCGGAGGTGCAGGTCCTGTCCCTATTCTTTTTTCTCTGTTTTTTCTTTTTTCTTTTGCCCTACCCAGGTACGTGGGGAGTTTCTTGCCTTTTGGGAAGTCTGAGGTCTTCTGCCAGCGTTCAGTAGGTGTTCTGTAAGAGCTGTTCCGCATGTAGATGTATTTTTGTTCTATTTGTGGGAAGGAAGGTGATCTCCACATCTTATTCCGCCATGTTGAAGGTCTCCTTACCTAAATCTTGTTTATCAGTTTGTGGGAGCTCCTTTTTAGTTGTAGTTTGCTGAGAGTTTTTATCATATATACGGATACTGGATTTTGTCAAATGCTGTTTCTGCACCTATTGATATAATCATATGACTTTTTGTTTTTAACCTGTTGTTGTGATAGAATGCATTAACTCATTTTCTAATGTTGAACCAGCCTTCATACCTGAAATAAATCCCACTTGTCCATGGTGTATAATTTTTCTATACATTGTTAGATTCAGTTTTCTCACATTTTGTTGAGAATGTCTGTGTTATTTTTATGTCTGTGTTAATGTGAGACAGTGGTTTGTAATTTGTCCTCTCCTGTAATGTCTTTATCTGGTTTTGGTATTAGGGTAAGTTTGTCCTCACAGACTGAGTTAGGAAGTTTCCCTTCTGCCTCTATTTTAGGTAAGAGTTTGTAGAAAATTCTTGTCACTTTTTTCTTAAATGCTTTGTAGCATTCAGCAGTGAAACAATATCAACCTATTTCTTTCTATTTCAGATGGTTATTAATTTTTGATACAATGTAGATTATTAATTTTTTTAAGTTTTGGTGGAGTGTTTCTTTCAAGGAATTAGTCCAATTTATCTATGTTATCAAATTTGTAGGTATAGAGTTTTCCCCAGCTTTACTGAAGTATAATTGACAAAACCATAATATATTTAAAGTGAACAGTGTGATTATTTGGTGTACATGCACATTGTTAAAATGATTACCACAGTCAAGTTAATTAACAAATCCATCACCTCATACAATTTTTGCATGTGTGAGAGAATACTTAAGATCTACTCTTTTAGCAAATTTCAAGTAAAAAATACATATTATTAAATATGGTCATCATGTGCATTAGATTCTCAGAACTTATTCTTCTTATAACTGAAAGTTTGTACCCTTTGAACAACATTTACCCGTTTTCTAAACCTTCCAGCCCCTGGCAACCACCATATTACTCTCTGTTTCTGTGGGTTCATTTGTTTTTATTTTTTTGTTGTTGTTGTTAAGATTGACAAATAAGTGACACCATACACCGTGTTTCTCTATCTGACTTATTTCACTTAGGATAATGTCCTCTACTTTCATCCATATGTTACAAAAGGCAAGATTTCCTTCTTTTCCTAAGACTGAATAATATTCCACTCTATGCACACACACACACACACACACACACATATACATACATACCACATTTTCTTTATCCATTCATCTTTCAACAGACACTTAAATTATTTCCATATTTTGACTATTGTGAATAGTGCTGCCCTGAACATAGGAGTCCAGATATCTCTTCCAGATAATGATTTCATTTCCTTGGGATATATATAGAAAAGTAGGATTGCTGGATCATATGGTAGTTCTCTTTTTAATTTTTTGAGGAAGCTCCGTTCTGTTTTCCACAATGACTTCCAATTTACATTCCACTGAAGTGTACAAGGGTTCCCTCCTCTCCACATCCTTGCCAACATTTGTTATCTCTTGTCATTTTGATAATAGACATCCTAATAGGTATGACATAATAAGATGATGTCATCTACAAGCAGAGACAATTTTACTTCTTCCTTTCTTATTTCAATACCTTTTATTTCTTTTTCTTGTGTAATTGCTTTAGCTAGGATTTCTCACTGTGGTCTTGATTTTCATTTCCCTGATGATTAGTGATGTTGAGCACCTTTTCAGATACCTGTCAGCCATTTATATGTCTTTTTTTGGAAAAATGTCTATTCATATCTTTTGACCTTTTTTAAATTGGGTTGTTTTTGTTTCATTAATTTTCTTTTTTTGCTATTGTGTTGTAAAAGTTCCCTATGTATTTATGATATTAACCCCTTATCAGATAAATGGTTTGGAAATATATTCCCATTCTATAAGTTGCAGTTTCATTTTGTTGATTTTGTTTATGCTGTGCAGAAACTTTTTAGTTTAATGTAGTTATGTTTGTCTATTTTTACTTTCATTGCCTGTGCTTTTATAGTCATATCCAAAAAATCATTGCTGAAAGCAATGTCAAGAATCATTTTCCCTTGAGTTTTATTCTAATTGTTCTGATATAATTTTAGATTTAAATATTTAGTTGATTTCTATATATGGAGTGAGATAGGGGTCCAATTTCGTTTTTCTGCATGTAGCAATCCAGTTTTCTAGACAATATTTATTGAAGATACCATCCTTTCCCCATTGTGTGTTCTTGGCAACATTGTCAAAGATCAGTTGACCATAAATGCTTAGATTTATTTCTGGGCTCTCTGTTTTATTCCATTGATCTCTATGTCTGTTTTATGCCAGTATAGCATTGTTTTTATTACTATAGCTTTATAATATATTTGAAATCAGAAAATGTAATGCATCCAGCTTTGCTCTTTTTGCTCAAGGTACCAGTTATTTGGGGTATTTTGTGTTCCACATGAATTTTAGAATTGTTTTTTCTATTTCTGTAAAAAATACTGTTGGAATTTTGATAGAGATTACATTAATCTGTAGATCACTTTGGGTAGTATGAAGAATTAACAATATTAATTTTTCCAATCATGAACATGAGAAATATTTCCGTATTTTTTGTTTGTTTTCTTCAATTTCTTTCATCAGCACTTTATAGTTTTCCATGTGCAGATCTTTCACTTCCTTGGCTAAATGTATTCATAAGTATTTTATTCTTTTTTATGCTGTTATAAATGGCATTGTTTTCTTAGTTTCTTCTTCTGATGTTGATATTGTATATGAAAGCCATGATGACTTTGTATCCTGCAGGTTTACTGAATTCATTTATCAATTCTAACAGTTTTTTGGTAGAATCTTTAGAGTTTTCTATATATAAGATGATGACTTCTATAAACAGAGACAATTTTACTTCTTCCTTTCTTATTTCAATACCTTTTATTTCTTTTTCTTGTGTAATTGCTTTAGCTAGGACTTCAGTACTATTGTTGAATAAAATTTGTGAGAATGGGCATCCTTGTCTTGTTCCTGATCTTAGAAGAAAGCTTTCCACCACTGAGTATGATGTTAACTATAGGCTTGTCATATGCAGCCCTTAATTTGTTGATGTGCATTCCTTCCGTATCTAATTTGAGAGTTTTAATCATGAATTGATTTATCAATCATGAAGTTGAATTTTATCAATTGCTTTTTCTGCATTTATTTAATCATGCTTTTTATCCTTCATTTTCTTAATATGGTGTATCACATTGTCTTATTTATGGACATGTAACCATCCTTATATCCCCAAGGTTAAATTCCACTTGAGCACAGTCTATGATCCTTTTAATGTTCCATTGAATATGGTCTGCTCATATTTTGTTGAGAATTTTTGCAACTATGTTCATCAGAGTTATTTGCCTATAATTTTATTTTCTTGTGGTGTTCTTATCTGGCTTTGTTATCAGGGTAATTTTGGCTTTGTAAATTGAGTTTGGAGGTGTTCCCTCTTCTTCAATTTTTTGGAAGAGTTTAAGAAGGATTGGCATTATTTCTTCTTTAAATGTTTGGTAGACTTCAGTGAAGCTATCTGCTCTTGGACTTTGAATCAGTAATCAAAAACCTCCCAACAAACAATTTTCTTACTAGTAATTGGTCTGTTCAGATTTTCTATTTCTTCATGATTCAGTTTTGGTTGGTATGTTTCTAGTAAGTTATCCATTTCCTCTACTTTATCCAATTTGTTGGTGTATAATTGTTCATAGTCATCTCTTATAATCCTTTGTATTACTGTGGTATCAGTTGTAATTTCTCTGACATTTCTGATTGTATTTGCTTGAGACTTCTCTTTTTTTTCTTAATTATTCTAGCTAAAGTTTTGTCAATACTGTTATATTTAACAAGCACAACAACAAAAAACCTCTTAGGTTTGTTTTCTGTTATCTTTCTAGTCTCTATTTCATTCCTATCTGCTTTGATTCTATTTCCTTTCTTCTAATAACTGTGGACTTAGTTTGTTCTTCTTTTTCTAGTTCCTTGAGGTGAAGTTAGGTTGTTTATTTGAGATTTTTCTTTTTTTCCTTTAAGTAAGAATTTATAGCTATAAACTTCCCTCTTAGACTGCTTTTGGTGCACCCCGTAAGTTTTGGAATGTTGTATTTCCATTTTCATTAGTCCCAGGATAACTTCTGATTTCTCCTTTGACCCATTAGTTATTCAGGAGCATGCTGTTTTATATCCATATGTTTGTGTTCCAATTACCTCCTGTTACTGCTTTCTAGCTTCATACCATACTGGTTGGGAAAAAATGCTTGATATGATTTCAGTCTTCTTAAATTTGTTAAGACATTATTTGTGGCCTAACGTATGATTTATCCTGGAAAATATTCTGTGTGAACTTCCTGAGAAGGATGTGAATTCTGCTCCTGTTGGCTGGAATATTCTATATATGTCTGTTAGGTCTATTTGGTCTAATGTATAGTTCAGGATGTGTTTTTTCCCATATTGATTGTTTATTTGAATGATTTTTCTGTTGTTGAAAGTGAGTTTTAAAGTCCCCTACTATTATTGTATTTCTGTTTATTTCTCCCTTCCAATCTATTAGTATTTGCTTTTTTGTATTTAGCTGCTCCCATATTAGTGCATAAGTATTTGCAATTGTTATATCCTCTTGATGAATTAACCCTTTATCATTATATAATGTACATCTTTGTCTCTTGTTACAGTTTTTGATTTAAAATCTGTTTTGTCTGATGTAAGTATAGCTAACTCTCTTCTCTTTGATTTCCATTTGCATGGAATATCTTTCATTGCTTCACTTTAAGCCTATATGTGATCTTAAAGCTGAAGTGAGTTTCTCATAGGTAGCATAGAGCTTGGTCTTTACCCATTAATCCACTCTATGTCTTTTGATTGGAGAACTTAATCTATTTAAATTTAAAGTAATTATTGATAGGTGAGTGCTCACTACGGCCATTTTGTTAATTGTTTTCTGGGTTTGTTCCTTTCTTTCTGTCTTTGTTCCTTTCTTTCTGTCTTCTTTTTTGTTCCTTTCTTTTGTTCCTTTGTTCCTTTCTTTCTGTCTTCTTTTTGATTTGATTATTTACTGCTTTGATTTCTTTCTGTTTGTCTACTGTGTATCTACTATAGGCTTTTGCTTTGTAGTTACCATGAGGCTTATAAAAAAAAATCTTAGAGTTAAAACAGTCTATTTTATAGTTGATAACAACTTAACTTCAATTGTTTACTAAATCTCCACACTTTTTCTTGGATATAATTAGTTATTCTTTTTATTTATTTATTTAAAATATATTGGGATATTCAAAGTTAGATATTCAGATAGTAGATATCCTGAAGAACATTTCACTGATGGGTATTTCTCACACACTTTCTCCAGTCACTCTTGCCTCATCAGCTACATAGTCTTTCTCTGTTTCATTCTCTTTTCTCTCTTTTCCCATCTTTCTTTATAATTTCTGTCTAAATATTTTCTCTTCTAAATATACCTTACCCTATTTCCTATATTTTATACCTTCCTACACAGAAGATAATAACTGATTCCAGATTTGCTGCATGTACTCCCTTTAAAGAACACATTAAATACCATCTTCAAATTTATGAAAACCCATTACACTAAAGATGTTAACTTCATGCTGGGACAATGTAAATATTATTAAATATTATTACTATATAAATGTTTGTATAAAATAGCAATTATAATTATGTATAGTTATATAATATTAATTCATATAATATACATATATAAACATAAATATTATTAAATAACATTACTAAATATTTAACTATTAGTGAAATTTATCTGTCTGGCAGATGTCATCAAAAATTATTTTAAAACCTTTTTCCTGTCATATATAATTAATTTTAATACAAAATTTCCAAAATGTAGTCAAAAGTAGAGATTTAATCAAATCCCTTTTTATTGATGAGGAAATTGAGACTCTAAGCTACATAATTTTACTAACAGCAGTAGTATACTGTTAATGTGCATTATTACTTATAGTATTATCTCCATTTTATAGATGTGAAAACTGAAACACACTGATCTAATTTATCCAAGGTCATATAGTTGGCCAGAGAGTTGAACCCATAAAATTTGTCTCTCAGTTCTGAGCTCTAAACATGATGAAATGCTGCATATCTTCAAATTTTTATTCAAGTGCTCTTTCACGCAACTTAATCTTAATCTGAAATCTCATCTAGTCAGAAAAATAGAAAAATAAAAGTAAAAGCAACTTTTTCAATGGAAAGTTGATTATATGTTTTTTCCCCCTTCTACCTGGGAAACATAATCATTAATTATAAAACTCAGATGAGTTGCAGTCAGTCCAGGAACATACAAATGACAATTCCTGAGAGGAACCTCTAACTAAGGTCTTTATGTAGCTGACAGTTCATGGGAAGAGGATACTCAACTTTCTAGAAAAAAAAAGCAATATTCATTTTATTACTTGTCTTAAAAGTAAATTAGAAAATTATAAAAATTAGATTATAAAGCTAAATATGAGTAAAGTTCTTTCTTAGAAAGAAATTCTAGGATCAATTACTCTTTACTTCTTCCATGTATTACAGATCTTACAAATGTTTCACATTGTATGTACCACAAAAAGTCACCCTTTTCCAGGGTCTCATAACACATAATTAAATAAAATAATATTTATGCGAGTTCAGTTGATCAAGGTGAAAATGACAACTAAATCTTCACCAGGTGTCTTTGACATAAGTTCTCCCACCTAAAACTTTTTTCAAAATTACTTTCAAGTTAGGATTGGTTTGGCTCACCAAATTTGGCCTCTGGTTGTCTTAGTTACACTGCCTTTCCTAATGCTGTGGCAATGGGGATAATTATAATTCATTCCTATTTATGGGAAGAGTCACTTTCTTATTTGGCTTAACCATTGCTCCTGGCATTTTCACATTATTATGAAAGCTGTTTTTCCTCCTCTTTACACCAGCAATAACTTACAGATTCCTATTCAGTGCTCTCATATCTAATAGTGCGTAAGCTTGAGTCAATTGTCAGTTTATATTATACCCATTCTGTATAAATTGTTCAAGAGGATGAAAGTATATCCATTATAGAAAGCAAGATAACAAAGGAAAAACATATTTTATCTTTTGTGATTGAGGAAATTTTAATGCTTATGTATAGAAATGCCAATTACATTAATATTTAGTTCCTTAAATCATGAACTTCTTGATAATTGATTTTTTGCAAAGGGATTCTGTAATCTTAAAAGTCTTTTCCTTATGTAGTAGCTTAATGCCAAAGAAGGGAAACTATGAATTGTTGAAGCTCACTTTTACTATTAATTAACACTTTTATTATTTTCCCTTCATTGGTCCTCTGTTTAGAAGTATTTTTGCTTATCAACCTTTGTTGATTAGCTAATACGTTTTCTATTTTAAAAATTAAATATTATATAACTACTAATAAAATGTTTTGAGCATTATAAAAAATGGTGTCATGATAGTTGAGTTGATATAATTTTAGGAAAAATCAAGGAAGTTAACATTTTACTTCACTGTCCGTTATATATTTTTAATATCTTGATAAGAACTTGGAGACCTCAGTTCCTAGTTTCATCATTCATAAACACCTGGACTCCTATATTGAAACCATTGTTATAAAAGAGGTTTTATTTTTCTGTTCTCATGATATCTTCCCTACTTTAAAAAACATAAAATATTTCCACTGATTTTTTTAATCAAAAAAGAAGTTAAGTACTTGCTCAGTTTCAGTTAACATGAAATACCTAACTTTTTGAATCCTTTCTTTTGGTGTTTTTAATGTCTCTGAATTCAAATTAACAAGATTTAACTACATGGCTCTACATAGATAACAAAGAATATGAGCGAACTGAAAATATGAAGGTTTTTACATCCTTAGACCAGTGGCTTATCTATTGGAGCATGTTGGGTCCCTAGTGTGGCACAAAAACACTTGATTTAACTCTTGCTCCAAAAAGAAATACCTCTGTATAAATGGTCCATGTAGCAATGTGATCATTTACAATTGAGGGGCCACTTTAAACCAGAGTAATACACCCAAGGGAGTCATGGTTTCCACCAAAACAAAAAATCACAATAGGCTTATGCAGTAGTTTCAAACGCCAGAGGGAACAACTTCTTCACAGAAAAAAAGCCTTAAAATGAAGTAGCATGTTCCACAAAGAAGAAAATTTCTCCTTAAAATGAACAGGTAAGTTGGTTTTGCTAAAATTACAGACAATTTCCTCCAAAACTATTTTGATTAGCTGACCTAATTCTACTTCTCCTTGGCCTAAATCTTCTTCATCTTGACATACAATGACATTATGAGAAGGGTTTCGGTAATTTTAAAATAGAAAAATTTATTCATGGAGCTAAACTATATTCCATTTTAAAAGAAAGATATAGCTCTACTATGAAGGATAATAAAAGCTAGGCCAGGAACACAGGAACATTTCCACCTCCTTTTTGTGTGTGTGCATGTGTGTGTGTGTGTGTGTGTGTGTGTGTGAGAGAGAGAGAGAGAGAGAGAGAGAGAGATAAGTCAAACCAAAGGGGATAGCAGAGGATCCTGAGAAATTGCAGCTCCAGTACCTTGAGATGAAATGTAATTCACAGAAATATACAGCCAAAGGTGAAGAAGAATGAGTGGGAATATTCCTGTGAGTTTGAGTGATGATCAGGTGTCAGTAGCAGGTTTTTCTCTGTGGAACTGTCCAGAGCATAGACAAATAATCAGAATATGTCAGATAAAATTAAATATAAATATGATATCTGGCCCATATCAGGAGATTCTAGCTCTGATTGTGTACAGGTACCCTTTCCTTTGCTGAATAATTTGTGAAGCCAAATTGCCTACAAGGTAAATTTCAGGGTGTTGTTCTAAGGTCATAGAGAAGACAAAACAGTTGGAATCATGTATATTTGGATGTTAATCCCAACAATTGCACCCCGATGGCTGTGTGAATTTGAATAAGTTATTCACTAACCCAAGACTCAGGTTCCTTACCTATAAAAATGTGCAAGTAAAAGCTTTTCAGGTTCCTGGGAGTATCAAGTAAGAAATAGGCATGAAATACATAAATATGGCTTCTAATACTTGGAAACTTGATTAATGCTATTTTTCTTTCTCCCTTTATCTATTTTTTCTTCCTTCTTCCCATATACTTTCTAGCTTATTGTTGAAAGCCAAAGAGAGAGAGAGAGAGATGTATTTTTGAGAAATTCCTTCAGTCAATTAACTTTTCCAAAAGACAGGATTAGAGTGGTGCACAGTATGCTGCGTTTATCATACAGCATGACTTATACCTCTTTGCTAAGTAGAGGATTTCAAATTTCCCTGTGTCGTCACAGACAATTCTCAACATCCAATCATTCCCATACTAAATTACCCCTCCCCATTGGTATGCCTGTAGGAACTGTTGTATTGCAAAATAATCTGAGGCTGTATTCAGATTTAGTAGAAAAAAGTGTCATGAGTCATCACAGTGTCTCATGTATGCTGGGATTAATACTTTTCCTTCTCTGAAATTGAGATGTGTCTAACAATCAATGACATGTCTCAGTCTTATTGGCAGTATTATTTTTTCTTTTTTAATCAAACATGAAATAGTGATGTGTCTAATCTTGATGGTATCTTAAAGTCAATGAAACATGGTAACAATGTCTGTCATAGGCACAAAAGATACAATGTAGACCAGCCATCCATTTTCATACAATGTATGAAATATTTGCAGTAGGCATGTGTATAAAGATATAACTATGTGAATATTTATAATTTTTTCTTAATATTGAAAAAGTTGCAAAGATATTTAAATGGTAGTTCGAGTATATACATTATAGTTTATTCATACAATAGAGAGTAGAGGGTATGCTGATGTTAAAAACAAGAATATTAAAAAAACAAACAAACCCATCTATGAACATAGAAATTAGTTAATGTCTGTTAAATAACATTGTTAAAACTACTACACAGTTACCCATGTTTTGGGAAACACAAATGTTTATGTTTCTAATATTATAAAAAATGTGTACACTTTTGATTTTTCTATAGTGAACATACCGAGTTTTATATCAATAAGAGAAATAAGGAAAACAATTTTAACATAAATACACCGTAGTCAACAGAACTTAACAAAAGAACAGCTGGGAAATATGAATAAAAATTTAAAGACAAACAATTTTGTCCTCTCACGCATATCTTTCCCTAGCTTTGTATAAAGAAAGCACAAGTGCGTAATTTGGCTGATGATTAATTGAGTGTTTAACTTTAGGCAGGCAAAGGGATGTTGGAACCAGCACGTGTACAGAAATAGCTGTCTCCACTTGTAGACATTCTTGCACAAACTGCAGAACTTATATGATGAGCATCTCTCTCACTCTCTTTCACCCTTAAATAATGACTCGATTGAACTTGGGAGCCTTCTTTTGCTGATATTGAAGTCATTCCCAAAAGAAGTTGGTTCAGGTAGTATTGTTAGTATTTGAACTTGCAGCAGTGACCTGATCTGAGCACAGGGCCTTCTTCCCAACCTTTGATGTGCTGTCAGAAGGTAAGTTAAATCCCAGGCTTCTTGGCATCAGGTTTTAATTTGATATCGTGGAAGTGAATTGCATACTCAGTACTAGGACAGATAGTGTCTGCCTATTACCTATCTTGTGACGTGGTTGGAGACACTGCTTAGGTGAAACAATCAGGAAAAAAAATCAGAAATTGTCAGCTTCATTATGTGTCTGGTAATTTGCTTCATTCATAGTAAGTGTTTAGAACATTTCTGATTGGATGTCAGGCATTTATTACCTCTGACAATAGACTGTTGCCACTGGTACTCTGGGAGAGCATTGGTTAACAGCATATGGGAACTGTTTCTCCTGCTGCTTAAAGAAACATTTAGTGGTCCTACAGTTTTAGAAACTATGAGAAAACAAAGTGCTGAGATCAAAACAAAGAGGATGTGAGCTTCTTACAATACTGAATTCATAAACGTCTTCCACTCTGTGACTGACAATGATATATATGTATATTATATGTATGTATTTAAGTGTGTGTGTGCATATAGTTTTAAAAGAATGTTATGTATTTTAAAAGTAACGAGAAACCTTGGAAATTGAAATTCAAAGTGGATTTATCCTGAACAGCAGTGCAAAGCTCTGTTTTAGGAAAAATTAAGAGCATATGTTTCAGAATTCAGCTCTAATTTGCAATGGATTGCTTCAGTAAAACCACTTATATCAGTATTGTTAATCTTAATGGTTACAAGTGACCCACGTTTTAATAATCCAGACCATCGGTTGAGCACAAATCTCTTTTTCTAATTAAGAATGTTTGACCACAAGAGGGAGTTCCTTGCCAACTGTTTACTTATCCTCAACACATATTACAGGCCTGAATTTCCAAAGAAAAATACCTTCAGATATATTGAGTTTCTTCTGTGCTTTTAGGCTAAGAAAATGATGACAATCAATTTAAATTTAGGCTTTCATGAATTTCCAGAATAAAATATAATTTGCAGTATGAAATTTTTAAGCTAACACACTAATCATTTTTCAAGAATAAATGATGCACCATAGTTTTTGAAAAAGCTTCCAAATTTGTACCTGCAAGATTGCAGTGCACTGGTTTGTGAACAGAACCAACACAGACACACCAAGGAGCCTTTGAGGGTGCAGGTTACGTTACCATACACCATTCTGCTTAATTTGTGTGAGTAAAGATAGCTCCACCTACATAAATTAATGCACATATTTTTGCTGAATTTGATACCATCAGTGAATACAGTGTAGGATATAGAATGCAACGTTCAAACTACAAAATTAAATGAACATGTTTAAAGAGAAAAAATCATGTTCCAACTAGTGAACTCCCTAGAATGTAAATTAAAGCTATTTCTCTCATGATTAGGTGCATAACATACACAATAATTGAACTATATATTATAAAGCTAAAAATATTTCCTACTTCATAACAATTTGACTTAAAATTATACGTAAATCAGAGCATCCCAGTCAAATGCACACTGATACAACTTTGAAAAAGAATCAGCATAATTAGGAAGTGCTGTTAGTTATTCAGTATTTTTCCAGGCTTCCTTTCACTTAAGGTAAAAGGGTAGGATTGTTTTAAAACTTGGAAATGATTCCCCTAAGAGTGTGATTTCTCTGGTGACTACTCCCAGAATGTTACACCATAGCATTCAGAAGTCACAATCTACAGTGTCCTTCCTCATCTCATAATTAGAGCAAGAATTGCTTCGAAGTCAAAGCACATGAGCATTTAGAGATAGACACTCCAGCAATACATATCAAGATAATTAATAAGTATAACCATAGTAAATGCAGTAATTTTGGCAAAACTTGTTTGGAGAAAATGACTGCATCTCACATGTGTTCCTGGTGTGCCTTTATGGCACTGGCTATAAATATGGGATATAGAGAGGAAAATACCAGTAATTCTTTATGCTGTTCACTCCCACCCCCTATGGTTCTTAGGACTGTATTATTTTAAACCATTTTTGACACGTTTGACCACATGAAGTCATGAATTTTTAAGAGCTACTCGTTTTACAGTAACTTGAACTGACAAGTCAGGAAAACAGACTCCTTTAGTGACCCAAGTAGTCCTGCAGTCCTGCAGCTCACTTGAAAGGCTTCTCCTCACCTGTTTCCAACACAAACACAGTGAGCAATAAAAGGATGGTGCAGGTCTACATATATTTGAGAGCAAGAATTTAGGTAAAATAAAATACAGGGTAAATCACGAGACATTGTGAAAACACACACACACGCACGCACACACACATTCAATTATAGACAGTAATATGTTTAAAAGGAATATTCTTTGTCTATGTAGAGATGAAGTCATGATAAATCCTTCCTTTAAGTCTGAGACCAAAGTCAAGATGACATTAAGCTTGAGAAATGGAGAATTTCACTCATTTTTTTCAGCAAGTGGTTGTAGGATATATTGTGTTATACGCTGTGGAGTAGGAACCTGGGAATTTTTCCTCCCTCCCTCCTCATTTTCTTCCTCTCTCTCTCTCACTCTCTCTCTCTCTCTCTCACACACACACACACACACACACACACACACACAAAACCCATACATGTACTGTTCTTTGGAGTAAGTAATATTGATTTTCAATGGATGTATTGAAAATACGCCTTGCACTAAAATTCAGGGAAAACATCTGGATGTTTTGGTCTCCATAATGTAAAAGATCCAGATGTTTGAAAATATGCTTAGTGACAGAAATGTGTGTGTGTGTGTGCGTGTGTGTGTGCATGATCTTTTGCTTCACTTCTTGGTTCCATGAAGACAAAACCTTTGTCTCCACATATTGTCATTATGAACCATAATAATTTCTCAAATTCACCTCATAAAATCTATCACATTTACATTTTGAACACTTCATTTGGTAGGTCCCTCACACTATCAACATATGACCATTTGAAGGTGAGTTAAGGAATCATGTCAGTCATCTGGAAGACAGTGTAAGGATCCACAAGCCCAACTCTTAAATTTAACAGAGTTGGCAATGCAAAGCCAGGGAGGCACAGAGAGACTTGCTCATAGGGACATTTTCTAGCTCTTTCAAAGTCAGGCCTCACTCAAAAACTTGTAGCTTAGCATCCTTATCTGATAGGATAAAGACTGACAGAGAAAAGGATTTCAGCCTTAATAGTTGCACTAAGAATTTCATGTTTATATGAACTTTTCAGAAGGGGTCATGTGTTATTCTGTTATTTCTAGTAAAGTCTTGGTTTTTTACTTGGCTGATAAATTTTATTGTATTTTTGTTTTGTGTTGCCATCATTTATTTTATTTTTATTTTAGAGTATTTATTTGTATTCAGTTCATTTTTATTTTCAAAAGTAAATGGGACAGAGGGACAGCTAAGGTAGACCTGTGGGTGGTGATGCTAAGTGTTTTTTAATCACACCTACTATTTGTATCTTTAAAAAAAGGTTAGTTCGAATGACATACACTTCCCTGTCTCTTCACATCTTTTTTTTTTTTTACATTTTTATTAGAGTATAATTGCTTTACAATGTTGTGTTAGTTTCTGCTGTATATCAAACTGAATCAGCCATATGTATGCATATGTTCCCATATCCCCTCCCTCTTACATCTCCCTCCCACCCTCCCTATCCCACCCTCCCTGTCCCACCCCTTTAGGTCTTGACTGATAAATTTGGAACATTATCAGTACTATTGATGCCTTTGTTGTCATGAGCATTACGAGTAAATTTTGATCGCACACAACCAATTTACAAATAAACATAATAAACAAATTCCCTTAATCAATAAGAATCCTGAAATAAGAACAGCATACAACTTTCTAGCCCTGTGTTTCAAGTCAGGTAAGGTGAATACATTTTTTAGATGAAAATATCTTAGATAAATTACAATAAGCCATTCAAAAAAGCATGGTTTAAAATATGCCAAAATATCCGCACGCCACCACTGGACTGAGGGCTTCAGTTAACACTGCAAAAAGCTATCTTTAATAGCCATCGGACGCTCCGCAGGATGAGCAAGTCTGGGATTAGAGATAATGATAATTGTTGGAACAGCAGGGAGGCAAAGGGAAAAGCGATCGGCCTCCCTTGGCTTTGTAAAGCATAGTGGGAAGAAACATTCAGGAGGACATGATGCTAGACGGTGATACATTTAATTATCTCAATATTTCTTTCTTAAGTTGATCAGAGACGGCTCTTTCAAATTTAAATATAGTATTGAAATGCATCATTAAGTCTCTTCATGTTGGTGCCTTCTTTTTTCTATTTCCTTGCCTCCATTCTAATTCAGTCCTTGTCCTCTTAAGTGAATATTGGTGTACTGATGTTGTAAGTGGATTGTCCAACACCCCAACCTCTCAAAAATAGTCCAGACTAATTGGGGAAGCCAGGCTGATCTGTCTAATGGGCTGCTATGACTGCATTACTTCCTTATTCTGAAACTCAGAGACTTTCCTATCATAGTCAACAAAATACAAATTTCATAGACTGGCATTTAAGTTCCCCTCCTAGAAGATATCAGCCTTTACTTTTCTTTTTTTTTAACTAACACTGCCCCCACGTGAAACATTTTTTGAAACATTCCTTTCTGGATCTTGTACCATGGAGATAATTTTCCTCGGGCAGGAAGATCCATACCTTGCCGATGGAAATATATCCACCATTTAAATCCTACATCAGTTGGCATGTGTTCTATATGTCTTTCTCCACAACTCTTATGAATGGATCACCTACTGCCCATCTCTTGATAACATTCACTTTGTACCCCTGAAATAGCACTTATGCCAGAATTATGGATATCTGTGTAAAGTGCTGTCTCCCCATCATAGTTTGCTCTTTTCTATAGCACGAACCATGTCGTGTCCAACTTTATCTTACAAAACTGCCTATTTTCTATGTAATAGACACTACAGAAATTACTTGTGAACTGATGAATTAGTCAAACTTTGAGTAAAGTAATATATTGCATGATATGTATATTAACAAAAATAACCTTACTTGTTAAGATTTTGCACCCATTTAAATTCATTACTTTTATCATTACTTATTGTTCTGGATTGTTCTTCCAATGGCCAAGGTTGACCTTCTGTTTGTCCCCTCAAAGGCCATGGACGTACATTACAAGAAGATTAGGGCCAGTGAGTAAATTGAGGCCCAAGTGTTTAATCCCCCTGCTCATTCTCTGATAGATTACCTTGGGATGGTTGTTTCTTTTGACCGAATATCACAGCTCCTATCAGGAGGGCCTCTCCCAATCTCTCTCTCCTGGTTCCAATAACTGTCTCCTCTCCTCTTGCCCTTCAGACTTAGATCTGGCACTAAATCTCTTCTGTTACTAATCCCAAGAGGCTGCACTATTTCTTGTGGCCCTTGTCTATCCCAATCATGCTATAAATAGTACCTTTAGAAAACTCTGTTCAAATTTTTCCTATTATGTCATTTGCTTTCCAAAAGGATCCTGAATTAGGATACTTCTACAAATGTGCATGTATTTTCAGCACATAAACATTGTCATTGTATAACTACAAAATGACAATTCTCAAAGCCATGGGGACTTATGTAAACTAACAAATAACTAGCTTTTCCCAAGAATATTGTAGAAGCAATCTGAATTAATTCAGTCACCAATAACTCTATTAACTGTTGTGTGCATTAGCTTAGGTACTGTTTTTAGCCATTACTGTGTAACAAAGAACACAGGTATATATAAATATCTTTCCTTTTCAGTATTTAAAGTTGCTGAAAGTGATTACAACCCATGCACAGCCAACATCTCTTGCCAACCAATACCTATATAAAGTCAATACACTAGTTACTCAAATTCATACTTGTAAGTCAAACATCTTTTATTTTTTTAAAAATTCTACTCTATAGCTTAATCTACTTGCCACCGTGAAGTTGCTGAAGTAATCTATTATTCAGCCATAACTAGGCAACACTGATCATAAAATTGTTCTTTAATATGTGTACGCTACCTTGTGCCTTGTTAGAGGATGAAGAGACCCTATGTTAATATGCAGTATGTAGTTTATCAGGAGGAGATATGATAAAACCATATGTTAAAAAAATTAATAAAACATTTACTTGAAATAACTTCTTTTGGAACTTTGAGAGCTGAAGTGGACAAATGATGTGTATAGTATTGGTCTCCTGGTGGGACACTACACAAAAAATCAACAAACAAAATGCTACAGTAAAAGTAGTTTTCTACCTTAAACTTAAAAAAAAAAAATTTTCACAAATTCAATTCAAAAGACTTGTATTTTAAAAGAAAATGTAATTGTTTTTGTTAGTGTGCTTAAATGCTTTTCCCCAGCTAAAATATGGCTGAACAATTTGACTCCAATTTTATAATTAAAAATTGCTCCCCCCCATGAACTCGTAGTAATGTTTCATCCAAAAGCAGATTATTACAACAAAATTATAAACCCCTGAAAAGAAGGGGGCATTATAAATGGAAACACACAACCTTAAGTACAATATAGCAGTGCAAACAGCATTGCTCTAATGACAGTAATCCTGCTTGCCTTAGCTGTATTCATGCGAATGACAATTTAGTACAGATGTGGCACACATTTGCATGGTTAATAGCATCATTTTTTTCTCCTTTTCTACTCCTCTGTAGTATTATCAGCTGTTATGCTTAACATTACAAATTCTGTGTGCTGTTCCTAACATTAGTGAAAACATAAGGCTGGTAGTTTCCTTGTCAGTGATTTAACAAAAACATGCATATGCACAAAAAATCAGGAGGCGTAGGAGGGGGCATGAGCGTTGAAAAAGGTGATTGGTGCCTGGCTGAGGCTTTCTCCTTATAAGAGATTCCCTTTCAAAAATGACTTCGGAATAGAATCAATTTTTAATACCTAAATAACCTCGATAGTTTCCCTCTGTTTCAACTACAAATCCAGAAAATTTCACATGTAAGTTCAACTCACGTAATCGTTTCCTAACTAGATTTATGTATACATTTCTCCCCTTCCATTTGGAAATATGCATCTCAATTCATGAAAAGAACATTTCCATTTCTTGTGAGATTTGATGCAAGTAAATGTGCAAAATAGTGACAATTTGGTCTAAGAGGATAACTAATACATATAACATATTATTCTTGTTATTAAACATTGCCTAATGCTAAAAATGGCAGTATGAAAGAGAGTACCACATTAAGTTAAGAAGCAACACATTTATGGCCAAGAAAAGTGGTATATTATCTCATTTTCTGTTGTTGTGCTCAAGGCATATATACACATACATATACACAGAGAGAAAGAGGCCCAGAGAAAAGAGAAAGAGCTAAAATTTATTCTACAGTGAACACAAAAAAGTTGACTTCTGTTTATCAAGACACTATAATATTTATTGATTACTTGATTTTAAGAAATTATGGAAGATTCTTAGATTTCACATTTTTTTAAAAATATAGATAGAACATTTCAAATGTTATATATTACTCATCACTTTACTAAATTTCAAAATTGTTTCAG
Organism: Aethalodelphis obliquidens; assembly: GCF_003676395.1. Classification (NCBI taxonomy): domain Eukaryota; kingdom Metazoa; phylum Chordata; class Mammalia; order Artiodactyla; family Delphinidae; genus Aethalodelphis; species Aethalodelphis obliquidens. The sequence continues at coordinate 43,593,354 of NW_020837948.1, read as the reverse complement.
TTATTAAACCTAACCCTTAACTAAAGGAAGCCCTAATTCTGACTTCAATATTTTCTTCATTTTTTCTTCATTTACTTTACCCTCCCTGTAAACCTCACCCCAATACCACACTGTCATTTCCTACTGTCCAAAGATACCCTTTCCTTCAAAGTACATTCTCTTACATGTCTGATGCCTATTACAATTCTTGATCTTTCTAAAGTCCTGTTTAGACAGTTTTGTATATAATTTTTCAAGGACATAGATAATTGATAGATTCATATAAAGAAAGTTTCTATTTATATAGTTATATATGTGTGTAAAAAATATAACTATATAAATTATAAATTGCCACATTTAAGCCATTAGATTCCTTTTCTACTTCCTTCACTCTACCCAAATTTTTAATGCAAAAATAGGACCAGTTTCACCAGTAAACAGTAATATAATGCTTGATATACTGAATGTGACTTCTATCTACTAGGCTTCATTGCTATGCAGAGATTTTATTATATCTTAGAAAGATTTATAAATATTGGAGTGACATGTTGAAATCATTGACTGAGGAAAAATTTCACAGCAATATGGATGGGAATGGGAACGTACAGAAACAGAGGGAATTTTTTTCTTTTTGATATTAAATTTTAATTTCATGACACAAAAGGCTTCTTTGACCAGATTCAGGACAATATTTCTTTCTCATGCCAATATTTGTAATTGATTCTTTTTTAATTTAATTTTTATTTTGTATTGGAATTTAGTTGATTTACAATATTGTGTTAGTTTCAGGTGTACAACTAAGTGATTCATTTATAGATATATCCATTCTTTTTCAGATTCTTTTCCTATATAGGTTATTACAGAATATTCAGTGGAGTTCCTTGTGCTATTCAGTAGGTCCCTGTTGGTTATCTATATTATATATTGTAGTGTGTGTATGTTAATGACAAGCTCCTAATTTATCCCTTACCCCACATTTCCCCTTTGGCAACCATAAGTTTGTTTTCAAAGTCTGTAAGTCTGTTTCTGTTTTGTAAATAAGTCCATTTGTATCATTGTTATTAGATTCCACATATAAGTGATATCATATTTGTTTATCTGACTTACTTAGTATGATAATCTCTAGGTCCATCCATGTTGCTGCAACTGGAATTTCATTCTTTTTTATGGCTGAGTAGTATTCCATTGTATATATGTGCCACATCTTCTTTATCCATTCATCTGTTGATGGACATTTAGGTTGCTTCCAGGTCCTGGCTATTGTAAATAGAGCTGCAATGAACATTTTGCTACATGACTCTTTGTGAATTATGATTTTCTCAAGATATATGCCCACTAGTGGGATTGCTGGGTCATATGGTAGTTCTACTTTTAGTTTTTTAAGGAACCTCCATACTGTTCTCCATAGGGCTGTATCAATTTACGTTCCCACCAACAGTGCAAGAGGGTTCCCTTTTCTCCACACCCTCTCCAGCATTTATTGTTTCCAGATTTTTTGATGATGGCCATTCTGACTGGTGTGAGATGATATCTCATTGTAGTTTTGATTTGCATTTCTCTAATGATTAATGATGTTGAGCATTCTTTCACGTGTTTGTTGGCAATCTGTATATCTTCTTTGGAGAAATGTCTATTTAGGTCTTCTGCCCATTTTTGGATTGGGTTGTTTGTTTTTTTGATATTGAGCTGCATGAGCTGCTTGTATATTTTGGGGATTAATCCTTTGTCAGTTGCTGCATTTGCAAATATTTTCTCCCAATCTGAGGGTTGTCCTTTTGTCTCATTTATGGTTTCCTTTGCTGTGCAAGAGCTTTTAAATTTCATTAGGTCCCATTTGTTTATTTTTGTTTTTACTTACATTCCTCTAGGAGGTGGGTCAAAAAGGATCTTGCTGTGATTTATGTCATAGAGTGTTCTGCCTATGTTTTCCTCTAAGAGTTTTATGGTATCCAATCTTACATTTAGGTCTTTAATCTATTTGGAGTTTATTTTTGTATATGGTGTTAGGGAGTGTTCTAATTGCATTCTTTTACATGTAGCTGTCCAGTTTTCCCAGCACCACTATTGAAGAGGCTGTCATTTTTCCATTGTATAGTCTTGTCTCCTTTATCAAAGATAAGGTGACCATATGTGCGTGGGTTTATCTCTGGGCTTCTATCCTGTTCCATTATCTATATTTCTGTTTTTGTGCCAGTACCATAATGTTTTGATTACTATAGCTTTGTAGTAAAGTCTAAAGTCAGGAAGCCTGATTCCTTCAGCTCCATTTTTCTTTCTCAGGATTGCTTTGGCTATTCAGGGTCTTTTGTGTTTCCATAAAATTTTTAAACTTTTTGTTCTAGTTCTGTGAACTTTAAATAAGTTATGATAATAATGCAAATTACCCATGTGGATGGTTATAGATATAGATATTCTCATCTCATTGTCCAAGAGAGTAACCAGGTTCCCACAGTAAAAATCAGAGAAAAATCTCCTCTTGTTTCTGGCACGATAGGAATAGAGACCATTTTGAAATGCCAGAATGCTTTGTTTTTCCTAATAAAGGCTGCCCTCAGGAGAAAACAATGAATCAGAGCCTAACCTGCTGGACAATTTTTAGAATTTAACCAACCTTAGGGAAGAGAGATGCCCAGCTCCAGTGAACTTTAGCCATCCTGTCCCCTCTAAGAGGGTAGAAAAATTCTGAGAATCTTTTATGAATTCCATAATGCAGAAGCACAGGCTCACCGAGAGACTGTGACCTAATCATAAGAATATAAAACACTTTCCCTCCCCACCACACCCTGCCGCCACATTGGCAAAGCCCTACTTACGGAGCCTCCGTTTACATGGTACATCATGGGTGACTATCAAAAGTAAATTACAAGGCATACTAAAAGGTGAAAAATAATTTGAAGAGACAGAGCAAGCATCAGAACTAGACTTGGCAGAAATGTTGGAATTAGCAGAGTGGGAATTTAAAACCACTGTAATTAATATGCTAGGGACTAATGGATAAAGTAGACAGCATGCAAGAACAGATGGACAGTGTAAGCAGAGGGATGAAAATCCTAAGAAGCAAAAAGAAATGCTAGAGGTAAAAATCATTGTAACAGAAATGAAGAATGCCTTTGATGTGCTTATTAATAGACACAGCTGAGGAAAGAATATTTGTGCTAGAAGATGTATCAATAGAATTATGAAAAAGCAAAACCAAAGAGAACAAATAAAAAATAAAATAGAATAGAATATGAAAGGACAGTGGAATAACTATATATGTGTAATGAGAATTCTAGAAGGAGAAGAAAGAGAAAAAGGAACAGAAAAATATTTGAAACAGTAATGACTGAGAATTTCCCCGTATTAATGTCAGAAACCAAACTACAGATACAGGGAACTCAGAGAATACTAAGCTGGATAAATGCGCCCCACCCCCCAGAAAAAATCCCTGCACCTGGGCATATTATTTTCAAACAACAAAAAAATCAAAGATAAACATAAAATTCTGAAAGAAGACAGAGGAAAAATAAAACACCTTTTATTTTTGAGAAACAAAAATACAAATTAATTCATAGTTAAACTCAGAAAACATGCAAGGAAGAAGAGAGTGGAATAAAAAATTTAAAGTATTGAGAGAAAAACAAACACTAACCTAGAATTATGTACTCCACAGAATTACTCTTTAGAAGTGAAGGTGAAAAAAGACTTTCTCAAACAAACACTAAGGAAATTTGTTATCAGTAGACCTGCCTTGCAGGAAACATTAAAAGAACTTCTTAGACACAAAAATATATAGGTCAAAAACTAGGATCTACATAAAACATAACCATTGAAGAAGTAATAAGTGAAGCTAAAATTAAAATTCTTATTTTTCTTAACTGATCTGAGAGCAGTTTGTTCAAAATAATAACTGTTATGTATGCCATATATGTGTACATATGCTTATGTAAGCTTATATTTAAGTTAAATGAATGGCAGCATTGATACAAGGGACAGAAGGGAGGAGTTAAGATTATTTTGTCATGAGAAACTTGCCCTATCCTTGAAGTGATACAGTGTTATTTGAAAATGGATGTGAATTAGTTGTAAATGTATATTTCAAACTCTAGAGCAACTACTAAAGAAAAGTTTTTAAAGTATGTTAAGAAAGAAGATGAAGTCATATAAAATTCTCAACTAAAACCACAAAATGCCAAAAAAGAAAAAGAAAAATAGGAACAAAGAACAAATGCAAACAAAGGCAAAAATCAGAAATCAATAACATATGGCAGATATAAATTCAAATATATCAATAATCACTTTGAATGTCAAATGGTCTAAATACACCAGTTTAAGACAGAGATTACCACAGGATCAAAAACAGCACCCAACTATATGTTGTCTACAAGAAACCCACTTTAGCTACAAAGTCACATATAGATTAAAAGTAAATGGATGGAGAAAAAGAACCATGATAAAAAATAATGGAAAGAAAGCAGGAGTAGCTTTATTAATTTCAGATAGAGCCGACTTCTAAGCAAGGAAAATTATCAAAGGTAAAAGAGGGCATCACATAGTGATAGAGGAGTCAATTCTCCAAGAAGACATAGCAATCCTTAGTGTGTATGTATGTGCCTAACAATAGAGTGTCAAACCACATGAGACAAAAACTAATGCAACTGCAAGGAGAAATAGATGAATCTACTGTCATATTGGAGACTTCACATTCCTCTATCAAAAATTAACAGATCTAGCAGGCAGCAAATCAGTGAGGACATAGTTGATCTCAACAACATCATCAGTCAGCTGAATATAATTGTTATCTACAGACTACTTCATCCAACAGCAGCAGCATACACAATCTTTTCAAGTTCATATGCAACATTCACCAATATAGATCACATTCTGGTCTATAAGCACATGTTAAGAAAATTTAGAAGAAAATAGATCATACAGTGGCTGTTCTTAGACGACAGTGGAATTAAAGTATATATAAATAACAGAAAGATAACTGAAATATGCCAAAACGTACACATTTAAATAACAAGAGGCAAAGAATAAATATAAAAATAAATTTTAAAATATGAGCTATATGAAAATGAAAACACAACTTATCAAAATTTGTGGGATGCAGTGTAAGCAAGTGCTTAGAGGAAAATTTGTAGCATTGCTACAGATACAGTTGACCCTGAACAATGCAGACATTAATTAGACATTAGATACAGTTGACCCTGAACAATGCAGACAACGTCATGTGCAGTTGAAGATCTGTGTATAACTTTACAGTTGGCCTTTCATATTTGTGGATGTACATCCATGGTTCTGCATCTGTGGATTCAACCAACTGCAGATTATGTAGTACTGTAGTATGTATTTATTGGAAAAAATCCAAGTATATGTGGATCCATGCAGTTCAAACCCATGTTGTTCAAAGATCAAAAGATCAATGGTATTAGAAAAGAAAAAAGATCTAAAATAAACAATCTAGGTTTCCATCTTAGGAGACTATAAAAAGAAGGCAAATTAAATCCAAGGTATATAGAAAAATAAAGAAGTAATAAAATTAAAGCAGAATACAATAATATTGAAAAAGGTAATCAGCAGAGAAAATCAGTGAAACCAAAAGTTTGTTCTTTAAAAGATCAGTAAAATAGATAAGACAGTAGTCAGGATAACTAAGAAAGAAAGGACACAAATTATTAATATCAGAAATGAAAGAGGGGACATCACTAAAGATCTTATTAAAAGGATAATAAAACAATACTCTGAAGAACTCTGTGCCCACAAATTTGATAACCTAGATGAAATGAACCAATTTCTTGAAAGACACAAGCTGCACAAACCCTCTCAAGAAGAAATAGACAATCTAAATAGGCCGATAACTGTTAAAGCAATTGAATCAAATAATTAACCTTCCAAAACAGATAGCACCAGGTCCAAACAGTTTCTATGGTGAATTCTACCAAATATTATCATTTGGAAGGAAGAAATTATACCAATTCTCTGTGATCTCTCTGAGAGGATAGAAGCAAAGGGAATACTTTCTAACTCATTCTATAATGCCAGTATTACCATAATGCCAAAACCATACAAAGATATTACAACAAAAGAAAACTGCAGACCAGTATCTCTCCTGAACATAGATGCAAATATTCTGAACAAAATATTAGCAAATGAAATCCAAAGATGTATAAAAAGAATTATACACCACAACCAAGCAGGATTATCCAGGTATGCAAGGCTGTTTCAATATTCAAAAATCAATGGAGGTAATACATCACATCAATAGAAAAAACAATCACATGTTCATATCAGTAGATGCAGAAAAAGCATTCAACAAAGTCTAACACCTCTTCATGATTAAAAACACTTAGTAATCTAGGAATAGAGAGGAACTTTCTCAAATGGAAAAAATATCTGCCAAAGAATGACAGCTAATATGAAACTTAGCAGTGAGAAACTTGCTTCCCCATTAAGATCAAGAACAAGACAATGACGTCTTTCTCACAATTCTTACCGAATACTGTATTGGAATTTCTAGCTAATTCAGTAAGACAAGCAGAGAAAATAAAAACACACAGATTGGGAAGGAAGAAATAAACCTGCTTTTGTCCACAGATGACATGATTATGTAGAAAATCAGTAAGAATTGACAGACAAACCCCTCTTGGAACTAATAAGCAATTATAGCAAGGTTGCAGGATACAAGGTTGATACTCAAAAATTGATTGTTTTTCAGTATGTTAGCAATGAACAGGTGGATTTTCAAATTTAAAAACACCATACTAATTACAATAGCACCCCTCCCAAAACTGAAATACTTAGGTATAAATCTAACAAAACATGTACAAGATTTGCATGAGAAAAACTGAAAACTCTCATGAAAGAAATCAAAGAACTGAACAATGGAGAGAGATATTCCATGTTCATGGACAAGAAAACTGAATATTATCAAGACATCAGGTTTTTCTAAACTTGATCTATAGACTTAATGCAATTCCAATAAAACACCTAGCAAGTTATTTTGTGGATATCCCAACTGATTCTAAAGTCTGTATGGGGAAACAAAATACCCAGAATAGTCAACACAATATTGAAGGCAAAGAACAAAGTTTGAGGAATGACGATACCCACCTTCAAGATTTAGTGTAAAGCTGCAGAAATAGAGTGTAGTATTGGTAAAACAATGGATGAACCAAAAAAAGGGAATAGACCAGACAGCTCAGAAATAGACCCAAGATGTAGTCAGTTGATCTTTGACAAAGGAGCCAAGACAATACTACCATGGAGCAAGGATAGTCATTTCAACAAATAGCGCTGAACAACTGGACAGCTGCACACAAAAAAATGAATCTAGACACAGACCTTATACTCTTCACAAAAATTAACTCAGACTGGGTTATGGACTTAAATATAAAACACAAAACTATAAAACTCCTAGAAGATAACACAGGGAAAACCTAGTGGCCTTGGGTATGATGATGACTTTTTAGATAACAACACTAAATGTGAAATCCATGAAAGAAATAATTGACAAGCTGGACTTAATTAAAATTAAAAACTTCTGCTTTGAAAATGACAATGTCCAGAGAATAAGAAGACAAGCCACAGACTGGGAGAGAATATTTGCAAAAGAATATAATTTCCTCCTTTCTGATAAAGGACTGTTATACAGTTTATACAAAGAATACTTAAAACTCAACAATAAGAAAACAGACAACCCAATTAAAAAAATGGGCGAAGACCTTACTAAATACCTCACCAAAGAAGAGATACAGAGGGCAAATAAGCATGTGAAGAGATGACTTCGCCATGTCCCTTCATCTGGCACCGAGCTTAACCAGTCCATACCAAAGTTCCTGCTCTAGTCTAACCGCATGCTTTGCTACAGAAGCCCACATGGCATGCTTCCTGGCTCTCAGCTAAGTTCTCTTGTATAGTCCCACTTTATGATACACAATAGCATTTGAGTCTCATTCACACCATGCAGGACTTAAGAAGTACTGTGAGGGTAAAAGAGTCTCTTCTGTGTGTCTCTTCTACTCTGAATACTCCACTTCTGAGCATCAAATGTGTGGTAGTTTTTCCCATACTAAGCAGCTCTCCAACTCTCAGGATACCAGCTGGGTGTCCTACAATTTAATTCAATTCTGATACTATCTCCCTGGAGGTAACATCAGATCCTACAGGCTAAGGGATCAGTCCTACAAGACTGCCCCCTTCACACACACACACACACACACACACACACACACACACACACACACACGCACACACACACACACACACACACACACACACACACACACACACTTCAGATGCCAGTCACCAAGTCCAGGCTATTACCTGTGCTTCTGACTGACCAGCTATAAATCAGAGGTTCCCTGTATACAACTTTGGATTCCCTTAATTTGCTAGAGTAGCTCACAGAACTCAGAAAAACAAAACAAATAGACTGCCAGTTATTTCTCCAGGAAAAAAAAAAAAAAGAGTTTATTTAGGATCAGCAAAGAATTGCAATTTGGGGTCTGCAAACATGGCAAGCAATGTCCCCAGTAAAAATGGACAGGAGAATTCTCTTTTAGAGGAAAAAGGAAGTTTGGAGGGCTTTAGCAAACAGAGAGTCCATTGGAAGAATTAAGAGTTTGAAGTATAGTGGCTTTTCATTGGTTGAGTTTTGACAGTCTCTCATTGGCTGAGCTCTTGCCAGGCAAGAAGAGGAAGTCAGTTTTTCTTCCTCTTGGGCTCTGCTATCGCTGTGGGGATACAATGGTATGGTCTCCCAACTCTGTTTAATTGAGGTTCCTGTTTACTAAGTTTTTTACACATTTTACTTACTAGATCACTGGTTAATTATAAAAGGATATAACTCAGGAACAGCCAGATGAAAGAGATACATAGGACAAGGTATAAGGGAAGGGGCGAGGAGCTTCCATGCCCATTCCCAAGCATGCCACTCTCCCTGCACCGCCAAGTGTTCAGTAACCCAGGAGCTCTCCTAACCCTGTCCTTTGGGGCTATTAAGCAGACTTTATATTGTAGGCATAATTGGTTAAATCATTGGCCATTGGTGATTGATTCAACCTCCATCTCCAATTCCCTCCCTGGAATTGGGGTGGGGGTTAGGGGGCAAGGTGAGGAGCTGGAGCTAAAAGTTCCAACCACCTAGTCCCGAATTTGGTTCCCCTGGCAAACAGCTCAGATCCTTAGGGTCTTTCCAAAAGTCATCTCATTAACATAAACTCAAGTGTGGTTGAAAGGGACTTAAGTGTTGAATAACAAAGGCATCTTTATTGCTCTTATCACTTAGGAAATTCCAAGGGTTTTAGGAGCTTTATGTAAGGAACAGGGACAAAGAACAAATATATATTTATTATAATCACAATATCACATGTGCTCGGGAAAGCCACACTCTTCCCCTCCTAGTTTAATGAGCTTCTCATTAAGAATCTCTTTGACATGCCCACTCCCAAGATTTTATTATAGGGCAAACTTCAAAGGAATCTCTTTCCAGAATTCCAGATGTAAAGTGAGACAAAGGCCCTGCCTTTACATTTCATGATCTTACCCGATGCTCCACTCTGGGATCAAACACGGAGAGAGGAGACTGAAACACATAGGTTCCAACCTCTGGGTCTCTCACTTGGATCTCCTTTCTTTTCCCATCAATCACAGTGCTGTTGTGGACACTAGTTTCTTCCCTTCTTCAACACCTGATTCTTCTTCTTTCTATCAGGAAGTGGTCTAGTCTGCTTCTTGTTACTATAGGGGAGAAAAAAGTTTTACTTGACCCTGTCAGAGTCCCTAGCCAGGTCTGAAATTTAAGCTGACAAAGAGAGATTAACAGGAGGAAAGCATACACATTTTACTGAATTTTTGTATGTACATGGGGGCCTTATGAGAGAATAAAGATGCAATATAGTGACCAGGGCAAGAAGCTCTTATACCTTGTATACAAAGAAATGATACATTTTTGAAAAATTGACAAGACAAAGGGGTTTGGGCTAGGGATAGTAAATGGTCAAGAGGTAACTAGGAAGATAAGGGTAAATTTAACAAGGTTTTTTTTGTACAGATTTCTTGGCCCCAAATTTCCTATCTCTGGTGATAAGAATGTATTATTTTCTCCTAGTTCAGGGAGTGTACCTTTCACATGGAGATTTATCTTTTGCTTTCAGGGAAGAAGGGTGAGTGGCGGGAGGTCAGAGTGACCTTCTTGCTTTTGCTATTTCCTCAAATTCTTTCAGTTTAAGATTTTCAATATGCCAAGGTGCCATATTTTGGGACAGCATGTCCTAAACCCCATCATTACATTAGAGAGGAATTTTATTTTGTCTCTTGAGAAAACCTGACTATCAAGCCTACTGTTTCACTTTGAACTTGAAAAATTCTACTTTGGTTGTCAGAGAATGTGTTAACCCTTTCTTTCTCATATGATGTATTTGGATGGGGCTAGTTGCAGACAACACAGACAACTTTTCCAAACCTACAAAGAAAATGATTTATTGCCAGATATTTACTGGCTAAAAATATCATTGAAGGAAAGGAACTGGCTTCAGGCCAAACTTCAGAACGATTCTTAATCTTCAGAATCATACTGCAGGATTCAGCTCCAGGGCTCAAAATATGGAATTTGTTTACCCCAAAATTATTCTCCTTTGCCACAATCAGGAAACTGTTAATATTACTAAGGTAGTCTCCCAATCAAGTGGTCATTAAACACAGGGCCATATTGCTGCTGATAACAAAAATGGAACCTCATACTCTGTATCTCATCCCACTTTGCTGTTTCAAATTCAAATCATGTATGAGAATATATGATGGGTGGATGCTAAATCAAATCTAGAATCCTAACTATAAGAGGATCTAAAGTGTAATTTTAACTTCTCAGCACAGATAACACACACTAGAGGGAAGCTGAAATAGATATTGAATGTGCCAATCTACAGTATATTGCACACGCAAAGCATTGAAGACAGTACATGGCACAGAATAATTAAAAAATATTTTTAAAGCGTTTTTTGTCATTACTATTGTTATTATTATTATTTGAATTGCAGTTTAAAAATTTTAAATTCATCCTTCTCACACTCAGACCAGTGACTTTAGATAATAAAGGAGAGGGTTATGCACACTAAAATGCATATGAGAAAACCACATTAATATATATCTCAGTTACACTTGTATATTATTATAAATTTTTAAGACAAAAATTAAGATAAGTTTACTACTTCTCTGACCTTATTAGATCTAAAATGTTAAAATATTCAAGGTTATTTAATGGACATTTGCCATTTGTTCAAACCCACCCCAAATGGAATTGTAAATGGTCCAAATGCATATCTCGGAATTTACTTTTTCCTAAAGCTAATTTCTCCTCTCTACTCTAATTGTCTTTGATTCATTCTATTCTCTTCTATTTCTCCTTTCTCAGATTTTTCCACTAATTTTCTTACCTGATTTCCTTTCCTCTTCATCTTGCCTTTTATCATCCCCCGCCATTTTTGTTGTTGTTGTTTTGGCTTTTGTTTGTTTTGTTTTTATCCTTTCTGTATTTGTATTGCCTGGACATTTAGGAAACATCCTTCCACTTTTACAGCTTTTCCACATTAGCAGTTAAACTGACTTGAAATATTTAATCATGTGTCTATGCTTTAATCACATGCTGTAGATTAAGTTAATGACTTGCCTATTTCCAAAGATTGAATGCTTACTTTAATTCTGTCTTTGTCAATAACAGATTCCTATCCAATAGAAATTAATCAGTTATAGAGGAAGATGATGTGTTTCCTGGTTGCTTGTGCCACTTTTATATATTTCTAATACGTAAGGTGTTATCACAATATGCAAATCCCCGACAACACCTAGGAAAGTTTTATCACAGTAGACACTTAATGCTTATCCATTAGAATTTGGCTCTTGATTGGTTCACTTTTATTCCTAGTATTTATGGCAACGTTCCTGAGGAGATTCAGGTATTAGCAGAGTAATCAAGACCAGGCAGACAAATGAGCAAAAGAGAGCATAGTATTTAAGAGCAGAACAACAACAAAAAAGAGTTCTAAATAAACAGCTTACAAGTAGGATTGACACAGCTTACAAGTAGGATTGACTCAGCTTCAGATGATGGACAGAGTAGATGGAAGTCATGGTAATGGGTGAGAGGGACAAGAAAGTTGTTTTAGCTTATATACAGTAAATTATTCTACACTCTGTGAGGAAAATAAAAAGAATTAAAAGGCAGAGTGCTATGTCTATAAAATTTTTCTGTGATCAATATACAATACACAAATTGGTAGCAATTCATCTGACCATAGGAATCTATAGTAATGCCTCATCTAGATAAGTTTTTTTAAACTATATATGTCATCTATGTAATTTTTACAAATTTCTCCTCATAAACTATTTTAAAAATTTTGGTTCATTTAAATTACATTTGTCCACAATATATTATTTTATATAATATATTATTTTTTTCTAAATTTTTGAGACTGAGCACATTTTAGCCCTTTATTGATAACATGGGTCATTGTTTTGAATCTTTATCATTAAACATTGTAATAACATAAATCCATGTCAGTTTTTGTGTAGCCAGGCTTTCTTCTTTAGTACTAAGTGATCACTTTTACTTTGCTCATTCATTTCCTTCTGGTTTCTGTTCCTAATGCACGATAGACTGGAAAGTCAGATCACTATTCTGCTTAAACTTTGAATGATACAGTAGTTAATAAATTCCTAAGAGTAGCTGTAACAAATTTAATATATAGCTTCAGCTCACAGGTGTCTTATAAGCTATTTGGTTTTCTCAGATTTCTAGTCTACTAATTTTCTAATTTGGGGCAGATTCCTAAACTTCCATAGTATTAAAATATTGAGGAAATAAAAAATATATACAATGAATTCCTTAAAATCAGGCAAAGAAATGAGCAATAACAGAGTGAGTAGTAATATCCAATAGATTTATGAATCCCAGAAAGATTCACTTTTGAATAGTGACAACATTTCTGTCAGTAATGGCCATGGGACAGATATCTAGAGTAATTACAAATACGTGAGCGTAGCTGGGCAAAGATGTTTTCAAATGAAATACACAGTTCTCACTTGATTTGACTAACAGGCTTATATAGATCAATGAATAAGTGCATAGATTTTGAAATCAAGATTCCCTGGGCACAAATCCAAGTTCTACCATTTACTAGCTAAGAAAACATACCCAAATTACTTAACCTGTATGTGCCTAAGTTTCCTCATCTATATGTGGAGGCAATGGGAACATTCTCATGTAATGCTGTTGTAAGAACTGACACAGTAGTTCACGTGAAGTATTCAGAAGCTTGTCTGATGTTCATTTCTCATTAGGTCTTATTATTAAACTACAAAGGAAATTTGAAAAGAACAATCAAGACATTTTCTTTACTCGGTTTTCTTTTCTGGCAAATGACAGTTTCTGGTTATATATGCTATAAATTTGTTTAAAAATCCTGTGTGGCATCTGAAGTATGTGTGCATGTAAATGTTGACACGTTTCAGAACACAATTTATAGAAAGCCAAAGACAGTCAAAGATTCGCCATTACTTGTTAAATAGCTTTCCTAAAGTGGCAAAAGTTGGTAGCATCTTTTCCAAAGGGTGCTTTATTCATACTAACTAATTAAGTGAATGGGTTTTCTGGTTTTAATTAAGTGGAGTGTTTGTATATGTATCATGTTTGTATACTCAGAGGCAATAAGGGTGAGATTTTAATATAGAAAGGAAGAAATAGCCACTAAAAAATTCAAGCCTGTTCAATTAAAAATCCTACCTGATAGTTCTATGCAATGCAAAGTTAATGGACTGGTTCGAATTCCATAAAGTGGTACTTTTTTTTTTATCATTTGAAATGGCTCATAGATCTCATAGGAACATACCTAATATTTCTGGAGCATTACCTCTTCAGAGGTATAATCACACTGTGTATCAATAAAGATAAAATATGTGGTAAGTGAAATTTTGCTTTCTGGCTGCTTTGGGATTATATGGCTAATGGCCATGGGGCAGACACTCAGGCAATTAGAATACGGAGACTCCTTAGCTCTGAGAGCACAGGCAAGATGCTTAAGTGTGCAAAACGAGCACACCAGAGAGTAGGGGCAAAGGTGGTACATCCGTGGATGATTTTAAGTTTTGGTATACAGGAGTTCAGGGAGAAAGTCTGTTTAGGATATTATTTTAGAGAAGATAAAAGAAAATGGAATAAGTGAAATAACTGGAATGTACATGGGCCAACTACATTGCCTTACATGGCCTAGTTAGGTGGAAAGATTGATAAACCTTCAAGAATGGTGACTCAGCTATCAGCAAATCAGCTGAATGGCTTTAGACAAGCTACTTCTCTGTGAGTCTCAGTTTTACAACTTATAGAATAAAGATATTCAGAAATATTAGTTGAGTGCCTGCCATGTGCCAGCTGTTGAGCTAGGCTTAGGATACTATGAAAGGTGGCACAATTCCTTTTCTGGATTGGGAGGCTTCCATTATGAAGGGGAAGGCAGGTATCCAGTAAGGTACAAGTGCTGTGATTTTATTTCTACTAATGGGAAGAGAAGGGGGAGACGAAAAGGAGTGTACAATCTTAATTGCAGATGGGGGCAGAGAAGTAAGATAAGTGGGTGTTTGTGAGGGATGGGGAGACAGCAGAAGACTTCAGGCAGGAAGGGCAAGCTGGAAATTCTGGGAGCAGCAAGCCCTTTGACACAGTGTGTCAAGGACAGGAATGTAAACACTTGCAAATAGTTAAATTATCACATCTTGAATGCCTAGGTAGTTTGAGGAAAGCAGATACTAGTGTTGAGCTAAATAGTCAATCATCATGGCACTCTTTGGAGTAGGGTGAGAAGGACTATAAGGTTTCAGTGCAAACAGTTATAGTGCTACATCTTCCATGTGATTCTATTCCACCTCCATTGATATGAATCAAGTAATTGTCCCGAGCCATGTAGAGTCACTTTTTGCAATAGCTTCTCGCATAAATACCCTGTTAAGAATCCTTGAGAAGCTTTCTCACGTAAATGTTTTTACAATTATCTGAGGCTATGAATCTACATCAGGATGAATGCTATATCCTCAATGTAACTATAAACTTGCAAACTTTATGTTTAGACTTTATCGTCCTCCAGGTCATGGCTGAAAAGATTATTCAACACGACGTAAAAAAAAATTGATAGAGATAGCAAACATGATAAGTGTCTCAACAATTATAATATCACTTTCTATTTAAAGGAGAGAGTATTTATCCTTTAAGTTAAACTTTGGCCCTACAATCCTTTACAATGATATAAGGGAAAATAAGCCTAGGTTCATTTGGACACCCTCAAAAAGTGGGTCAGAATATTGATGACTAAATTGCACTGCAGGTATAATTGCACAGCCCCCATGTTACTGAAGCCCTTTGAATATCTGGCAATTAGGAAAAACTCTATTTAGAACTGTGCATGTGACAGAGACTAGAAATGACTCCTATGAATAGCTTATATTACATCAAGAAGGCACCAGATGATTAATTTTAGTAAATCCTACCTTTATGCTCTAGGTCATAACTAAAAGTTTCTAACATAAAGGAAGTAGCTGTTGCATCATGAGGTATCAGAACATTTTAGAAATGGAAGAAAGTTGAGCATGCATCTATCAATAGTACAATTCCCTTGGACTATATATTAGGGTTCTCTAGAGAAACCAAACCAGTAGGAGATATATATCCTGCTGAAAGAAGAGAAAGAGAGATTTATTATAGGAATTGTTTTATGTGATTATAGAGACTGAGAAGTCCCACAAACTGCCCTCTGTAAGCTGGTGTCATTC
This sequence comes from Aethalodelphis obliquidens, assembly GCF_003676395.1. Taxonomy (NCBI): domain Eukaryota; kingdom Metazoa; phylum Chordata; class Mammalia; order Artiodactyla; family Delphinidae; genus Aethalodelphis; species Aethalodelphis obliquidens. Next base: position 43,577,580 of record NW_020837948.1, on the reverse strand, counting down.
AGTCTGAGCCCAAAGGCTTGAGGAGTGCCAAAGTCCAAGGACAGGAGAAGATGGATGTCCCAGTTCAAAGGGAGAGTGAGGGACTTAACCCTTTCTCCACATTTTGTTCTGTTTGAGCCCCCAAGGAATTGGATAATGACCACCCACATTGGGGAAGCCCACATGCTTTGCTCAGTTCTCCAATTCAAATGCTAATCTCTTTGGAAACATCCTCACAGGCACACCCAGAAGTAATGTTTTACCAACTATCTGGGCATATTAGCCCAGTCAAATTGACATGTAAAATTAACCGTCACAGACTAGGTGGAGAGAAGTGAAAGACATGCTCAAGTGGGCACAGACCTGAACCCCTGACTCTTAGTCTGATGCTCTTTCACAAGTAGCTCGATGCTTTGTTATGTGGTAATAACAGTAAATACAGATTCAAAAAGTTCTAGGGAACTTGTGAGTTGTGAGAACATATACTAAGCAAACTCAAAATAAGAAAATCCATATTTATGTACATGATTGAATTTCAGTAATTTTTATCTTTCAAAAGTGTTCACTGAAAGCTTCCTTAAAAGAGTAAACCATTTATTTATTTAAGATTTTTATTGGTTTGTAGTATATTCATGGCACTGTACGTTTATAGTATGAAATATACTCATAAACTGTTTTAGTTATTTGCTTTTCTTTCTGTTCTGAGGGATTCTGAATGTGTTAATGGACAGATAATACAAAAAGAAAACTTGATTAGTGCCTTGGTAATAGGCAACAAATATGCCATGTCATAAAAAATTATTCCAGTATTTATGACACTTACTTTTGTGCAGGGATATAGGAAAATGTCATGAGAGCTCTCACCCGGGTTTTTTTTTTTTTTTTTGCGGTACGCGGGCCTCTCACTGTCGTGGTCTCTCCTGTTGCTGAGCACAGGCTCCGGACGCACAAGCTCAGCGGCCATGGCTCACGGGCCCAGCCGCTCCGCGGCTTGTGGGATCCTCCCGGACCGGGGCACGAACCCGTGTCCCCTGCATCGGCAGGCGGACTCCCAACCACTGCGCCACCAGGGAAGCCTGGACCCACAGTCTTTCAACTGAGGTCACACATCTGGTTTCAGAACTTAATGAAGCTTAGGTTCTTGATGTCTCATCGCAGAAAGAATTCAGTGAGAGACAAGGTGATAGGTAAGAAGTGGATTTATTTAGAGAGAAACACACTTCACAGACAGTGTGGGCCATCTCAGAAGGTGAGAGTGGCACCAGGGTATGGGGTTGTCAGTTTTTATAGGGATGGGTGATTTCGTAGGCTAATGAGTGGGAGGAGTATTCAGGTATTTTGGGGAAGGCCAGGATTTCCAGGAATTGGGCCACCGCCCACTTTTTGAACTTTATGGTCTGCCTGGGAACTGTCATGATGCCTATGGGTGTGTCGTTTAGCTTGCTGTTGTGTTACAATGAGTGTATACTAAGGCTCAAGGTCTGGTGGAAGTCAACTCAACAGCCATCTTGGACCTATTTGGTTCTAATCAGTTTATGTTGTGTCCTTGGGCTATGTCATTCTTTTAAAGATTGTGCCCTGCCCCCTTCCCTCCTGTTTCATAAGTACCTGGCACTGTTGGTTGGTCAGGAGTAAAACATTAAAAAAATAAAAGATTTTAAAAATTTGATTATCTTATCTACATGCCTTGTAAAATATTACTGCTGTTTGAAAAACAAAGTCTGAGATTTTTTTATACAGTGCTTCTTTGAAAATCTTTCCATCATGTTTTTAACAACCATGATGTTCAACAGATCTTAAACATTGTTGAAAATCCACCATTCTGGATAATATGCTCTCTGTTTCTCCTCTCTTACACCACTAAGTGCCTGCCACCTAGTAGACACATAATACAAATTTGTTGAATGAAAACATGGTAATTTCCAATGTAGGAATAATTTTAATACATCAAAGAGAATTATTCAATTTCCTGGTCTTTAAACATTTTATTAGAGGAATAAATTCTCACTGAGAATGATAGTAATCACAACTTTATTATCTCCTGTTTATTATGACATTATGCAGCAAGTAGAAACCAGGATATCAATTGCTCAGTAGCCATAACTACCATGGATTTTTTCATATCAGTATAACCAGTCAAAGAAATTTGATCAAAATGTCAAGGAGTGTTTCACCAATAATCAAATAGTGCATTCTAAATGTGTCCTCAACCTTTGTGATTCCAACAAAAAATACATACTAAGAAGTTTATGTTGTGATACTAAAATCTAGATAAATTACAAACTGCAGTCCAAGACATTATCAATATGATACAAATACTTCAATGAGCACCTAAGTAAATATTTGGTTACTGACAATTGCTATAATTTTGTAAATACAAGGAATTTGACAAACACAATAGGATGAATTTTACTTTGGCTGTTCTTCTAATAGCCTATGCCTGTAGGTAAGCAGCATTTAGGATGCTCTATTGAAGGAGGAATCTTGGCTAGATTGCTTGCATTAGCTTTGGAAGCTCTTTGCTAACTATTCTTCTAGAATTACAGTGAAGCCTGAGGCCACATTGAAGGGTAATTGAATGACTTAATTCTCGGTAGTAATTTGCAGAAATTAAGGAATAATTTTCCACACTATGTTTATTGACCTCGTGAAAGCTATTAATGTCATTAAAAGACCTGGCTACATAAAGATAGTCAAGTATTGTGGTTGACTTAGATTTTTGCCCCTAAATCTCCCTGTCAGAGCTGGGGTCACTTCATTCTTTCACTTATTCAATAAAGTTATTGAGTGTCCGCTCTGTTCCAAGCCTCTCAGCTGATGAAGGAGTGACAAATAATAGGAATAAGACATGATTTTTCATGTAGCTTGACGTTAGTAGCTTAGGAGAATAAGGTTTAACACTAGGCTCATTTTGACCTCATATGCAGATTCAAGTAGCTAGGTCACCCTCTCGCCTTCCTATCTCTGAGTTATTGCCTTGCTTCCTAGCTTGGTAATTCATGCATTTGGGGGATCATTTTGTACATGTTTTCTTTCAAGTGTTTCTAGAGACTGGAATTCTGCCCCTGATACCCAGAAGGCTTTTCCCCCCACTATTATACTCTCTACCTCAGCATTGCCATCACAAGCCATCTAAAAATTGGATATTGCCAGATTCCTCTCATTGTCTGTTTCTCTTCCATTCTGGGACTTTGAGATAGATTTTGTTATTGGAACTCCTCAGTGTAAAGTGCACATCAGCTTCAACTCCAATTGTTTCATGACGGTCTTAGGACATTTGCTATATATTGGAGAGTAGTGATGCAGACATGCAAACAATTTTGCAAAGACATAGAATGTATATGCTTTAAACAAGATCTGCTTTACCTTCTAGGCTGTGAGGTCTTTGAAAGATAAAACTGCTGGGGAGGAAGAAAACTTTTCTCTGCCCTTCTAGGTTCTTCTGTCTGGTCTAAGAATTAAATTGACATAAGACAGATTAACAGGAGAAAATCAAATTTAATTTTGTACATATGGGAACCCCACATACGTGAGAGGTTCCAGGACAGAAATGTAAAATGAAGCATATATGCCATCCTGAGCTAAGGAATAGAATAGGGGCCTGGGGCTTCTAAGGAAGGGAGAGTTATTCACAGGATGATAAGAAGAGCAGATGTTTAGTAATTAGATGTTTGCCCTGCCATTTAGGGGGGGCCACTTATATAAAATTTATCTTCAGTGATAAATCTTTTCTGGGAAAAATTCCCAATTTAAATTCTTCTGGCTGGTTAAAGATGGGGTTTGTCTTGAACTCACAATTGGATCTCAATTGCCTTTAGCTCAAAATAATCCTCATGTAAAGTGATGCGTACTGGGGAGGCTTGTTCTGAACCCTCACAGTACCAGGTTGTATTCATGTCCTGTTGAAACCATGTAACTCAGATTGGGACTTGGATCCATGGTCTTTTAATTGAGATCACACACCTGGTCTCAGAACTTAATGAAGCTCAGTTTCTTGATGTCTCATCGCAGAAAGTATTCAGTGAGACAAGGTGATAGGTAAGAAGTGGATTTATTTAGAGAGAAACACACTCCATAGACAGAGTGTGGGCCATCTCAGAAGGTGAGAGTGGCACCAGCGTATGGGGTTGTCAGTTTTTATGGGGGTGGGTAGGTGCATAGACGAATGAGTGGGAGGCATATTCCAGCTATTTTGGGGAAGTGGTAGGGATTTCCAGGAATTGGGCCACTGCCCACTTTTTGACCTTTATGATAGGCCTTGGAACTGTGTGTGTGTCATTTAGCTTGCTGATGTGTTACAATGAGCATATACTAAGGCTCAAGGTCTAGTGGAAGTCAACTCGTCCCCCATCTTGGACCTATTTGGTTCTAATCAGTTTATGTAATATCCTCAGGCTATGTCATTCTTTCAAAGATTGTGCCCTGACCCCTTTTCTCCTGTTTCACTGTTACAGCATTTAATATATGGTTATTTTGTTTTTTCACTATTTCAATGTTTCAATACCAACAGCATTATATAGTAGATGAAGAGGTTCACTCCTTTCTCATTCAAGAGTAACTCAGCTCTTTTAGCCAAGAGAAAGTGGTGACTTAAAGCTATAATTTCTCTCCAGCTCAGCATTATTTGCTGCCCCCTGTTGTGTTAACTTCAAAATAGCCCAAAATAGTGCTTTAGCGATTGGTTAGGTAGTCTCTCCCAAATTCCCAAAGTAGCATTCTTGCTGACTCCTTTAGTATTGGCTCCAAGAGCTGCAGTTTTTAAAAAACTGAAATATAACTCACATACTAAAATATCCACCCTTTTAAAGTGTGCAAGTTGGTGGTTTTTAGTATATTCACAGAGTAGTGTACTTGTGGCAACTGTTAAATTCCTGATATTTATCACCCATGCCCATTAGCAGTCATTCTTCATCCCCTCCAGGCTTTTGAAGCAATAATCTACTTTCTGTATCTATGGGTTTGCTTATTCTGAACACTTCACATAAAAAGAATCATGCAGTATGTGGCATTTTTTGTCTGCTTCCTTCACTTAGCATAATGTTTCAAAGGTTCATCCACGAACCTTTCTTTTTTTTTTTCCTTTTGGCATAATAGTATTCTATTGTATGGATATGTTGCATTTTATTTGTCCCTTCATCAGTTGATGGACATTTGTGTTATTTCACTTTCTGGCTTTTATGAATATTACTGCTATGAACATTCAACTACTAGTTTGTGTATGGACATATGTTTTCAATTCTCTTGGATATATATGTAGGATGAGAATTTCTGGGCCATATGGTAACTTTATGTTTAACATTTTGAGGAACTGCCAAACTGTTTTCAAAAGTGGCTGTACTATTTCACTTTCTGACCAGCAACGTATGAGAGTTTTATATTTCTCCAACTCATGGCTGACACTTGTTATAGTTTGTCCCTTTCATTATAAATATCCTAGTATTTGTGAAGTAGTATCTCACTGTGATTTTGATTTGTAATAACCTCATGACTAATGATGCTGAATATGTTTATCATCCATTTGTACGTCTTCTTTGAAAAAAATTCTACTGAAATACTTTGTCCATTTTTAATAGAGTTACTGGACTTTTTACTGTTGCGTTCTAATAGTTTTTATATATTCTGGGTACTAGCCCCTAATCAGATGTATGACTTGCAGATATTTTCTCCCATTCTATGAGTTTCATTCTATGAATTTCTTCATTTTGTTCTCTGAAGCACCAAAGTTTTAAAATTCAGTGAGGCCAATTTTATCTGTTTTTTTCCTTTGGTTGCTTTTGGTGTCATATCTAAGAATGAATTGCTTGATCCAGGGTTACAAACTTTTATACTAAGGTTTTCTTCTAAGAGTTTTATACTTTTAACTCTTACATTTAAATCTTTGATCCATTTTTAGCTACTTTTTTATGTGCTGTGATGATCACTTTTTTTCTTTTTCATGTGGATATCTAGTTGTCTTCAGCACTATAAGTTGTAAAACTTATTCTTTCCTCATTGAATTGAACTTATTCTTTCCTCATTTCCTCATTGGCACTCTTGTCAAAATTTAATTGACCACAAATGTATGGGATAATTGTACTCACAAGTCTATTCCATCGATCTATATGTCTATTCCTATACTAGTACCACATGGCCTTGATTACTATAGACTTACAGAAAGTGTTGAAATTGGGAAGCATGAGTTTCCAAACTGTGTTCTTCTTTCTCAAGGTTGTTTTGTTTACTCTGAGTTCCTTGCATTTTCATATGAATTTTAAGATTTTGACAGGATTTTGTTGAATCTATAGATGAATTTGGGTAATATTGCCATTTTAACAAGTCTTCCAATCTATTAACATGGGATATGGCTTCATTTATTTAAATCTTCTTTAATTTCTCCCAATGGTATTTTATAGTTTTCACTGTTCAAGTCTTGAACTTTTTTTCTTAAATTTATACCTAAGTATTTTATTATTTTTGATACTAGTATCAGTAGAATTTCTTTCTCATTATTCGTGCATAGAAATATAATTAATTTTTGCCCGATGATCTGGTATCCTGCAAGCTTGCTGAACTTCTTTGTTAGCTTTAGTAGTTTTTGTGGATTCCTTGGGATTTTCGATATATAAGATTATGGTACTTGCAAGTATAGATGGAATTACTTATTTCTTTCCAATATGGATGCTTTTTTTCTCCTTGTCAAGTTTCCCAGGCTAGAACATTCAGTACAATGTATACTATTGTATACAATTTTTGTGTTTTCTAAATTCCGTTCATACTAATGGTACAGTGTATGATTAATCTGGTAAAACTAGTTCTACTTTTAATTTCTTTATTAGTAAAATGTAAACCCATATTCTGATCCAGGGAACAATATTTCATTCAAAAGTTGTAAGCCTACTCCGAAAGCTCTACAACTGGGGAAAACTCTAAAAACACTTCATGTGACACTAAAAGATTCAGAGCTGTTCGGCAGATGCTGAAGATGGGTAAGAAAATGCAAAACAAATTAACCTACAAAACAAACTGACCTATAAATTGTTCTCCTGCAAGTTAAACCAATAACTATATTCAGCTTTAAGTGTGCTTAATATAATGACTTGTCATTGAAATAGACTAGTTCCTCAGTTACCTGAACCTTTCAGCCAAGTCTCTTACATTTTGATGAACAGTAAAGAGGATGACTGCACCAAGGACTTCCACAGTCATATTACTGACTTGTCATTACTGTAAGAAATTAAAGCATGTAGGCCAGTTACCATGGCTGCCTCACTAGTATTTTAAAAGCAGCTAATGCTGGTCTCTAGTAATCACATCCTTGTTGTGGGAATGGAATATGAGATTCATATATTCTTTTTTAAGGGCCAGAAATTACCTGGACATATAGAGCTACAGGAGACAAGAAGATGGGTGAAGAGAATAGGGGATGCAGGGCAGAGGTGTGGGCTTTCAGTGGGATTAGGACAGGTACCATTTGAGCAGCTCAGAGTTGCCACATAGGTCCTCTTTGCCACACTTGGTACTTCAGGACCTGGAGCCTTCTACCCATACCCAATATATATGTATTGAATTTCATAATGTACTGGCTGCCAGCCAAGGCATAATTAGCTGATTAATTTTGGAATTTTGTTTGATTCTGTGAAGATACCTTGAAGTTGTCTGCCTTTTGCAGCTTTAGAGCTCTCTTGGCAAATGTGGGTTGTATGTCTTTTTTTTTTTTTTTTTTTGCGGTACTCGGGCCTCTCACTGTTGTGGCCTCTCCCATTGCGGAGCACAGGCCGGACGCGCAGGCTCAGCGGCCATGGCTCACGGGCCCAGTCGCTCCGCGGCAATGAGGGATTCTCCCGGACCAGGGCATGAACCCGTATCCCCTGCATCGGCAGGCGGACCCTCAACCACTGCGCCACCAGGGAAGCCCCGGTTGTATGTCTTTAACTAAGACAATTTCCAGTATGACATGCTCACCTGAAAACCTTAATTTCAGTATAGGGTATTGTTTAAAAATCATAGTTCAAAGATTGCTTCTGCAGGTAGCCAATCTTTGAATACTCAGGTAGTATTACAGATGAAAATTATAACCTTGCATTTAGGGAACTGTTTGAAAAAATGTGGTTATAAACAGGACTTTCTTTTCAGTGATCACATTCTGAATATTGTTATTGATTTGCAGTAGCTGCTAATATTTAGAGAGACTTTTACTGCTTATACTGAGACCATTTTATTTATTTATTTTATTTTTAACATCTTTATTGGAGTATAATTGCTTTACAATGGTGTGTTACTTTCTGCTTTATAACAGAGTGTATCAGCTATACATATACATACATCACCATATCTCTTCCCTCTTGTGTCTCTCTCCATCCCACCCTCCCTATCCCACCCCTCTAGGTGGTCACAAAGCACCGAGCTGATCTCCCTGTGCTATGTGGCTGCTTCCCACTAGCTATCTATTTTACATTTGGTAGTATATATAAGTCCATGCTACTCTCTCACTTCGTTCCAACTTACCCTTCCCCCTCCCCATGTCCTCAAGTCCATTCTCTAGTAGGTCTGTGTCTTTATTCCTGTCCTGCCCCTAGATTCTTCATGACCTTTTTTTTTTTTTTAGATTCCATATATATGTGTTAGCATATGGTATTTTTCTCTTTCTAACTTACTTCACTCTGTATGACAGTCTCTAGATTCATCCACGTGTCTACAAATGACCCAATTTCGTTCCTTTTTATGGCTGAGTAATATTCTACTGTACATTTGTACCACATCTCTTTATTGATTCGTCTGTTGATGTGCATTTAGGATGTTTCCATGACTGGCTATTGTAAATAGTGCTGCAATGAACATTGGGGTGCATGTTTCTTTCTGAATTATGGTTTTCTCTGGGTATATGCCCAGTAGTGGGATTGCTGGGTCATATGGTAGTTCTATTTGTAGTTTTTTAAGGAACCTCCATACTGTTCTCCATAGTGGCTGTACCAATTCACATTCCCACCAGCAGTGCAAGAGGGTTCCCTTTTCTCCACACCCTCTCCAGCATTTACTGTTTGTGGATTTTTTGATGATTGCAATTCTGACTGGTGTGAGATGACATCTCATTGTAGTATTGATTTGCATTTCTCTAATGATTAATGATGTTGAGCCTTGTTTCATGTGTTTGTTGGCAATCTGTATATCTTCTTTGGAGAAATGTCTATTTAGGTCTTCTGCCCATTTTGGGATGGGGTTGTTTGTTTTTTTTATATTGAGCTGCATGAGCTGCTTGTAAATTTTGGAGATTAATCCTTTGTCATTTGCTTCACTTGCAAATATTTTCTGCCATTCGGAGGGTTGTCTTTTGGTCTTGTTTATGGTTCCCTTTGTTGTGCAAAAGCTTTGAAGTTTCATTAGGTCCCATTTGTTTATTTTTGTTTTTATTTCCATTTCTCTAGGAGGTGGGTCAAAAAGGGGCTTGCTGTGATTTATGTCATAGAGTGTTCTGCCTATGTTTTCTTCTAAGAGTTTTATAGTGCCTGGCCTTACATTTAGGTCTTTAATCTATTTGGAGTTTATTTTTCTATATGATGTTAGGGAGTGTTCTCATTTCATTCTTTTACATGAAGCTGTTTAGTTTTCCCAGCACCATTTCTTGAAGAGGCTGTCATTTCTCCATTGCATATTCTTGCCTCCTTAATCAAAGATAAGGTGACCATATGTATGTGGGTTTATCTCTGGGCTTTCTATCCTGTTCCATTGATCTATATTTCTGTTTTTGTGCCAGTACCATACTGTCTTGATTACTATAGCTTTGTAGTATAGTCTGAAGTAGGGAGCCTGATTCCTCCAGCTCCGTTTTTCTTCCTCAATATTGCTTTGGCTATTTGGGGTCTGTTGTGTTCCCATACAAGTTGTGAAATTTTTTATTCTAGTTCTGTGAAAAATGCCAGTGGTACTTTGATAGCGATTGCATTGAAACTGTAGATTGCCTTGGGTAGTATAGTCATTTTCACAATGTTGATTCTTCCAATCCAAGATCATGGTATATCTCTCCATCTATTTGTATCATCTTTAATTTCTTTCATCAGTGTCTTATAGTTCTCTGCATACAGGTCTTTTGTCTCCTTAGGTAGGTTTATTCCTAGGTATTTTATTCTTTTTGTTGCAGTGGTAAATGGGAGTGTTTCCTTAATTTCACCTTCAGATTTTTCATCATTAGTGTATAGGAATGCAAGAGATTTCTGTGCATTAATTGTGTATACTGCTACTTTACCAAATTCATTGATTAGCTCTAGTAGTTTTCTGGTAGCATCTTTAGGATTCTCTATGAATAGTATCATGTCATCTGCAGACAGTGATAGCTTTATTTCTTGTTTTCCAATTTGTATTCCTTTTATTTCTTTTTCTTTTATGTTTGCTGTGGCTAAAACTTCCAGAACTATGTTGAATAATAGTGGTGAGAGTGGACATCCTTGTCTTGTTCCTGATCTTAGTGGAAATGGTTTCAGTTTCTCAACTTTGAGGACGATATTGGCTGTGGGTTTTTCATATATTGCCTTTATTATGCTCAGGTAAGTTCCCTCTATGCCTACTTTCTGGAGGATTTTTATCATAAATCAGTGTTGAATTTTGTCAGAAGCTTTTTCTGCCTCTATTGAGATGCTCATATGGTTTTTCTCCTTCAATTTGTTAATATGGTGTATCACATTGCTTGATTTGTGTATATTGAAGAATCATTGCATTCCTGGGATAAACATCACTTGATCGTGGTGTATGATCCTTTTAATGTGCTGTTGGATTCTGTTTGCTAGTATTTTGTTGAGGATTTTTGCATCTATGTTCATCAGTGATATTGGTCTGTAGTTTTCTTTTATTGTGACATCTTTGTCTGGTTTTGGTATCAGGGTGATGGTGGCCTCATAGAATGAGTTAGGGAGTGTTCCTCCCTCTGCTATATTTTGGAAGAGTTTGAGAAGGATAGGTTAGCTCTTCTCTATATGTTTGATAGAATTCACCTGTGAAGCCATCTGGTCCTGGTCTTTTGTTTGTTGGAAGATTTTTAATCGCAGTTTCAATTTCATTACTTGTGATTGGTCTGTCCGTAATTTCTATTTCTTCCTGGTTCAGTCTTGGAAGGTTATACCTGTCTAAAAGTTTGTCCATTTCTTCCAGGTTATCCATTTTATTGGCATAGAGTTGCTTGTAGTAATCTCTCATGATCTTTTGTATTTCTGTAGTGTCAGTTGTTACTGGTGGCTCTCTGTATTTCTCTTATTTCCATGTTTCCTCCCACTCCAAGGTATTGCAAGTATGTCTTCTATGCCTGGAGCTCTCCATACCCTGCCCCAGTTTAACTCTTAACCATCTTTCAGATCTTGGCCAATTTTTTAATTTCTCAAAAAAGTACTGTCTCATCTCCTTCAGAGTTTAAATTACTCAAAGTAGGCTCTCATTTCAAAGCACCATATTCCTAAATCACCTGCTTCATGATTATCATAGTTGTGCTTATTTGATTAGAATTTATATTTACTATTGGACTATAAGCATATTTGTTTAATAAATGTATGAATACATGTATGAACCTAGTTTACAAATTTCATAGATCAGTGCTGGTAGGAACACATTATGTTTCTTTTACTCAATAAGTTAGTAAAACCATTCCCATTTTATTTATATATGTCATTATATATACATGACAAGTGAACTGAACTTTTCCATATTTATACCCAGTTCTAAAATTCCTTGCTGTTAGATGAGCATCCATAAGTGTTAACCTATATAATTTTTTTAAATGTGCTAAAACTAAACTGTGGATTCATTTGGAAGTTATTTGGACTATGGACAGTAAGCTTAACTCTCCTGACCTAAATTATAAAGATTTTCACATCAGCATATGAATGTCTAATATCTCTCATGTGTTTCAGAATCATATTCCCCAAATATTACTAAATGTCATCTATTGATATCCCACAGATGTTTTAAATTCTATAATTTCCAAACCCAATATTGTATTTCTTTTACTCCTCCCAATATTTATTGCTTCTCTTCATTTCACTTCTTTACATCCTCACTGCTATTGCTGCAGAGTTGTCCTTTTCCATTTTACCTGATCTATTCTAAAAACCTTGCAACAGATGATTTCTGAGCTTTTTTCCCTCTACCGCATCACTACTGGAAGATATAACATGCTCCCATCTATAACAGTGGGTCATTAAAGCAATAATTTACAATAAAGGATGTCTCACTGGGATAGAAAAGGAATACACCAGAACACCCTCACATATAGCTTGTAAAAGTCCCACTTTGATATTCAGAAATATCTCCTATTATGTGCAAGGAACAAAGAACTCAACATGCAATAACTTAAATAGGAGTTTTCATTTTGTTTTTAACGTGAGAATCCTGGAGGAAGGCTGCTGTAGACCACTCAAGAACATCAGCTCTCAGCAATTTTCTTGGAAGTTATGGACACAAAGTTGTTAGGCCATTTCAGGAATCACTTCCTTATTCAAGGCAGAAAGAATTGGTGAAAGGAAGCACAAACAGAATGTCCCTTTAATGATGAAAGCCCTCCTAGAAGTCTTGCACAGACTAACGTTTACATGTTACTGGCCTGGACTCTCACAGGCCTACCGCTCATTGCTGGAGAAACAAGTTAAGTGGGTATTATTTTTATTATCTACTATAGTGGAGTTAGGAAAAAAGAAAGTGATTGGAAATAAGAACTGAGCTGGCCAATTCCTGGTGTCTGTCATGTCACTCTAGGGAAATGTGTCCCTTCGATGTTGATAATTGCTGAAGGATGGTCCTCATTCTACTCTTTCTACTTACCAATTCATTTTCCTCACTGCCCCCAAAGTGTCCTTTCTTTAAAATAATGTGATCATGCACAATCTTACCTAAAATCTTTAGTGGAGCCTTATTTTCAACACAGCAACAATCTAGAACACCATGGTTTAATGGTACAGTGATGTGATGTATTAGGCTCAGATGGGTATCATGAAAATTTTTGTGAGTGATTTACTTCACTAAATCAACTTGTGGAGAATGAAAGTTGTAGTAATCCCACATTTTCATTTGCTTATTTTTGTATATGATTTATTATGTTACATGGTAAAGGACCAGCATAGACAGAGTGCAAGGAATTACAATAACTTGGCTCTGCCCACGGCATTGAATCTTGTATTGTAAATATCATCTGTCATATGTGCTACACAGAAACATGAGTTGAAAACTGCTAGCTTGCAAGAAAAGGTCCAAAAAGTTTCATGTGAACCAAAAAATTCTTTGTGATCTAAGCCTTACCAATCTTTTCAATAACCCCACTCCTGCAATCCCTAGGCTTTTTACTTTCACAATGCACTTTGGTCATTGAGGCCTTGTTTTCTCTTTCAATACATTTTTTTCCCTTCTGTGTCATGGCATTTCTATAACCTTGTCTAGTCATTTTTAAGAATGACTTTGAGTCATTCTTAAAAATGACTCTGAGTCATTCTTAAAAACTCACGTTAAATGTAATTTCATTCACAAACTC
>NW_020837948.1:43546621-43559121 GCF_003676395.1 Aethalodelphis obliquidens | reverse complement strand
GGACTGGCAATTCCCAGATCAGGATACATGTCTCCATGGAAATTCAGTCCAACTCCACATGAAAATGGGCCAAGAGAAAACTAATGGGCAGTTTCTAAAATCTCCCCAGAAACTGTCCTATTGCATGGACAGATGGGAGTCTTTAACACAGAACGTTTCTATGCTGCTTTTAGCTTGGACATTCTATAATATGGGGACTCTACCTAGGTCATTAAAAAATAACTTCTACAAAGTACACATAAAATGTCTCCCTTCAAACATGTAATTTGGTGTGGAATTCTGCCAAAAAAAAACTTGATTACAAAATATTTGCTAAGTATCCGAATTTGTTCACATTTTAATAGCCTTTTACACTTTATACCAGAGGACTTCTAACAGAAATGTTGATTTAAATTTTAGGGTAATTGACCTTGAATTATTCTTTCTAGTAGGGCTTAGAGAATAGAGCCATTTAACTTTTAAGGTAGGTTGTATTTTGTGACAATGAAACCATGGCCACGTATGGGAAATCAAATGTCTTTCTTCTTCTCTATAGGTGCAGAGGATTGAATCCAGCTTATATGAAATTTAGTTATTTAGGTATTTCATATAAATTTAGTTATATATTTATCAACAAGCATATATCAGAGATCTACTATTTTATGGACATAACTCTTGGCATGGGGATAGAGTTGTGAATGAATCGAAGTCACTGTCTAAAAGTGACTTACACTTTAGTGGAGAAGACAGACAATAGAAAAACAGAGATGAACAATATAATGGTAGGTAGTGACAAGTGCAATAAGAACAAAGAACAAAGTAAGGGGATAGAGGAATGAATAAAGAGGGTCTGTTTTATGTGGGGTGGTCAGGGATGGCCTCTCTGTGGAGGTGACAATTTAGACAATAGTGCTGAAGTTGAGAAACCAGGTGCTAAAGCAAATTTAAAGACGATTACTTTAGGCCTTGAATTCCATACCCTAGTCATAGCTATTAATATTTGCACATCGAGAAATGCTGCTTTAGGCTAATCATCCATCCTGATGAAATACTATTCCCCTAAGAGGAGACACAATGCAATTATTTAAATTTTATCTTAATAAATTACTATCATCTTTTACACCTATATGTGAGATCACATTTAGATGTCCTTAATTGAAGTTCTGGCTGTTTTCTAACTCATTTATGACCTCATTTCACTAGTTGCCGAAGTATTATGGATGCCAGGACAAGGGGATTAACTCACCTTCATGCCAGTGTACTTTGTTACTTACTTAAACTGAGCACAAAAGCATCTCACATAAATGATGTTTTTGGCTACTTTAATTTTCAAGTTATAAAGTAACAGCTTTACTTAATGAATGACCTGCCTGAGTGCATAAGATATGAAGTCATTAAAATAGGTTTTAAAAAGGAGGATGGAGGACACAAATCTATTCTAATTGATTTGTCTAGAGAACTTTCCCACTGACCCTTCCTCCCGAGGTGGTATTAAGGTGAAGGTCCCGCATGAACATCAATAACCAGGGGCCAATACTGACCTCATAAAGGTTAATCCATCACAGAATCCTGTTCATGGAGTCAAAAGACAAGAGAACATCAATAAAAGATTCAAAACAGTTTATTTTGTCTCTAATATATTTCACTGCAAGTTGATAGAGGGTGCAGTAGTGGCCAATAGTCAAATAGTCATGCATACAATTAATCTTCTCCTAAGGAGAATTGTGACTTTACAAGCACAGATTTGCAACTGATCAAAAAGGAAAGAGGGAAAACATTAGAGAGCAAGCCCTTTATATGCCAATAACTTTATAAACTAATTGTATTTTTTATTAAAAATAAATGTGCTGACAACATAAAATTCCCTTTCCTTCCCTCTGCCTATTGTTTACTGACAACATAGCTACACTTTATACCTCACAGAGTGTTTGCATTTTCCTGAGTCACTAAGTTAGCTTATCACTCAGTGAATATATTTTATTGAGGGTTTACCAATTTCCAGTTGCTGTTGTAGGGGTTGAGGATACATTATTGGACAAGAGACTGAGACCCTGATTTTAATGTAGCATTAAAAAGAAGGAGACAAACTCTTAGTACTAATATAATAGAGAGTGGCAGTTGGGGTAGGGAATTCTACTTTAGTCTCGTATTCAAGAATGGCCTCATGAAAGAGGACCTGAGGTAAGAACAGGGGCTAGTAGTGTAAATGTGGGGAAGAGCTTTTTAAGCAAAAGGAACAGGAAAGGTGAAGGTTATCAGATGGGAAAGAGCGTAAGTGTTAATAAGCCTGTGTGAATGGAGGATGGGGAATGAGAAGAAGAGAAAAATAGAAGTCTACAAAGCAGACCGAGTCTGTATCATGTACAGTCTTGCAGCCCATAGTAAGGAGTTTATTGTGGTAGAACTGGGAAACATTGATTGGTTTTAAACATTTGCATAATACGATCTGATTTATGATTTAGAAAATCACTAGAGATAGCTGCTACAATTGGGTTATTGTAAATCAAGTATGCATTAGAGGGAAATCTGTTGCAGTAGTCCAGGAAAGAGATAATAGCTGGAACTAGAATTACAGTTGAGATGGCAAGAACAGATCAGACTCAGGATGAATATTACTGGTAGAGTAGACAGTACTTAACTGTTTTGGAAAATATCAGGTGTGAAAAAGTAAAGAAATGAGAAGATAACTACCAATTTTTTGCCTTGAGCAATTAACTGGATGGATAGTAGCAACTAACTGGCTGATAAAAGTGGTGCCATTTCTGAGAAGGAAAATTTTGGACAGTAGAGAGACAAGATGGAATAAACTGTCCTGTTTCAGCTATGTTAAGTCAATAAGAGTGTTTATACTATGGTCTGTGACAACAAGACCTGAAGTAGTGAAAATGGAGAAACAGAAGGATACTTTCTGCCATTAGCATCCTACTGATGATGGGAAAACACTGAGAGTCATATAATGGCAGCTATGTTTGCCCTCTTCTGTTTTTGTCTACCTGAAAGCCTCTTTGTGTTAAGTCCTGTGATGAAATGCCTCTGATTTTTGCTATTTTTGAGGCCCTTTACCTCAATTTTTTATATACAGAAATAACGACAATTGTGTTTTTTCTTTTTATTGAAATATACTGAAATATAGTTGATGTACAATAATAGTTTCAGGTGTACACATGGTGATTTTTATTGATTATACTACATTTAAAGTTATTAAAAACAACGCCTATGTTCCTTGTTATGTACAATATATCCTTGTTGTTTATTTACTTTATACGTAGGAGTTTGTATCTCTTAATCCTCTACCCCATCTTGTCCCTCCCCCTTCCCTCTCCCCACTGGTAACCGCTAGTTTACTTCTATATCTGTGAGTCTGTTTCTGTTTTGTTATATAAATTCATTTTAAATTTTTTTATATTCCATGCATAAGTGATAACATAGAGTATTTTTCTTTCTCTGTCTGAGTTATTTTACTAAATACACTCTAGGTCCATCCATGTTGTTGCAAATGGTGGAATGTTATTCTATTTTTATGTTTGAGTAATATTCCATTGGGTATTTATGCCACATATTCTTTTTTTATTTTTATTTTTTAATTTTTATTTTTTGTGGTAAGCGGGCCTCTCACTGTTGTGGCCTCTCCCGTTGCAGAGCACAGGCTCCGGACGCGCAGGCTCAGTGGCCATGGCTCATGGGCCCAGCCGCTCCACGGCATGTGGGATCTTCCCAGACCAGGGCACAAACCCGTGTTCCCTGCATCGGCAGGAGAACTCTCAACCACTGCACCACCAGGGAAACCCCAATGCCACATATTCTTTATCCATTCATCTGTTGATAAACAGGTTGCTTCCATATATTGATTATTATAGAAAATGCTGATATGAACATTGGGTTGCATGTATCTTTTCAAATTAGTGTTTTCATTTTCTTTGAATATATACCCAGGAGTGGAATTGCTGGATCATATGGTAATTCTATTTTTAGATTTTTGAGGAAACTCCATATTGTTTTCCACATTGGCTGTGCCAATTTGTACCAAAAGTGTACTAGGGTTCCTTTTTTTCAACATCCTCCTCAACATTTGTTATTTGGAGTCTTTTTGATGATAGCCATTTTGACAGGTGTCAGGTGATATCTCACCATTTTTGATTTGTATTTCTCTGATGATTAGTGATGTTGAACATCTCTTCATATGCCTGTTGCCCACCTGTATATCTTCTTTAGAAAAATATCTATTCCACTCATTTTTTAATTGGGTTGTTTGGTTTTTGATAATGAGTTGTATGATCTGTTTATATATATTTTGGATAACAGTCCCTTATTGGTCATATTATTTGCAAATATTTTCTTCCATTCAGTAGGCTGTCTTTGTTTTGTTGATGGTCTCTTTTCCTGTGCAAAAGCTTTTAAGTTTAATTAGGTCACATTTATTTATTTTTGCTTTTGTTTCTTTTGCCTTAGGAGACAGATCCAAAAAAAATATTGCTATGATTTATGTCAAAGTGCATTCTGCCTATGTTCTCTTCTAGGAGCTTTATGTTTTCAGGTCTTACATTTAGGTCTTTGATCCATTTTGAATTTTTGTATATGGTGTGAGAAAGTAGTACAATTTTATTCCTTTCCATGTAGCTGTCCAGTTTTCCCAGCATCACTTATTGAAGAGACTGTCTTTTCTCCATTGTATATTCTTGCTTCCTTTGTCATAGATTGACCATAAGTGTATGCATTTATTTCTGGGTTCTCTATTCTGTTCCATTGATCTATGTTTCAGTTCTTGTGCTAGTACCATGCTGTTTTGATTACTGTAGCTTTGTAGTGTAGTCTGACATTGAGGAAATACTTCCAGGTTTGTTCTTTTTTTCCTCAATATTGCTTTGGGAATTCATGATTTTTTGTGGTTCCATATAAATTTTAGGCTTGTTTGTCCTTCTTCTGTGAAAATGTCATGGGTATTTCAATAGGGATTGCATTAAATCCATAGATTGCTTTAGGTAGTATGGACATTTTAACACTTTTAATTCTTCCAACCCATGAGCATGGTATACATTTCCATTTCTTTCTATCATCTTCAGTTTCCTTCATCAGTGTCTTATAGTTTTCAGAGTATAAGTTTTTCACCTCTTTGGTTAAGTTTATTCCTATGTATTTTATTCTTTTTGATACAATTTTAAATGGGATTGTTTCCTTGCTTTCTCTTTATGATAGTTCTGATAGTTCATATCAGTGTATAGAAAAGCAACAGATTTATGTACATTAATCTTGTATCCTGCAACTTTACTGAATTCATTTATTGGTTCTAATAGTTTTTTCATGGAGACTTTAGGGATTTTTACATATAGTATCATGTCATCTGCACATGGTGGCAGTTTTACCTCTTCCCTTCCTATTTTGATAACTTTATTTCTTTTTCTTGCCTGATTGTTGTGGCTAGGACTTCTGTATTAGAAGTGGTGAGAGTGGGCATCCTTATTGTCTTCCTGATTTTATGAGGAAAGGCTTTCAGCTTTTCACCATTGAGTATAATGTTAGCTGTGAGTTTGTCATAAATGGGCTTTGTATTGTTGAGATATGGTCCCTCTTTACCATCTTTGCTGAAAGTTTTTATAATGAGTGGGTGTTGAAGTTTGTTAAATGATTTTTCTGCATCAATTGAGATAATCATGTGATTTTTATCCTTCATATTGTTAATGAGGTGTGTCACATTGATTGATTTGCAGATACTGAAACATCCTTGCATTGCTGAAATAAATCCCACTTAATCATGATATATGACCCTTTTTATATATTGTTGAGTTTGAGTAGTTTTGCATCCGTATTCCTCAGAGATGTAGGCCTGTAATTTTTTTTTCTGTGGTGTCTTGGTTTTGGTATCAGGGTAATGGTGGCCTTGTAGAATGAATTTAAGAGTTTTCCATCCTCTTCAATATCTGGAATACTTTGAAAAGGATAGGTATTAACTCTTCTTTATATGTTTAGGAGAATTCCCCTGTGAAGCCATCTGATCCTGGACCTTTGTTTGCTGGGAGCTTTTGCATCACAAATTCAATTTCATAACTAGTGTTTGATCTGTTCATATTGTCTTCCTCCTAATCCATTCTTGGCAGGTTTTATGTTTCTAGAAATTGTTCCATCTTCAAGGTTGTCTAATTTTTTGACATATAACTGTTCATAGTATTCTCTTATTTTTTGTATCTGTAATATTGACTGTTATTTCTCCTCATTCATTTCTTATTTTGTTTTTTGGGGATCTGCTCTGTTTTTTCCTTGATGGGTCTGGCTAAAGATTTATCTTTTTTTTTTTTTTCCAAAAAAACAGCTCTTGGTTTCATTGATTTTTTTCTATTGTTTTCTTGGTCTCTATTTTATTTATTTCTTCTCTGATCTTGACTATTTCCTTTCTTCTGCTGACTTTGTGCTTTGTTTGTTCTTCCTTTTCTAATTCATTAAGATGGTAGGTTAGTTCACTTATCTCGGATTTTTCTTGTTTCTTTAGGTAGGCTTGTATCACTATAAACTTTCCTCTTAGAACTGCTTTTGCTGCATCCCATGGATTTTATTTTTATTTATTTGTTTATTTTTGGACCACACCACAGGGCTTGCAGGATCTCAGTTCCCTGACCAGGGACTATACCTGGGCCACAGCAGTGAAATCACCAAATCCTAACCACTAGATCACCAGGGAACTCCCCATTCCAGAGATTTTAGGAAGCTGTGTTTCCATTTTCATTTGTCTCAAGGTATTTTCTGATTTCCTCTTTTATTTCTTCACTGACCCATTGTTTTTTAGTAGCATGTTGTTTAGTCTCCATGTGTTTGTGCTTTCCCCATTTTTTTCCCTGTAATTGATTTCTAGTTTCATACTGTTGTGGTTGGCAAAAATGTTTGATATGATTGTTATCCTCTTAAATTTGTTGAGACTTGTTTTGTGGCATAGCAATTGATTTATCCTGGAGAACATTCCATGTGCACTCAAAATGAATTGTATTTTGTGCTTTTGGATGGAATGTCCTATAGATATCTGTTAAGTCCAACTGGTCTGATGCAATATTTAAGACCACTGTTTCCTTATTGATCTTCTGTCTGGATGATCTGTCCATTGATGTAAGTGGGGTGTTAAAGTCCCCTACTATTATTGTATTATTATCAGTCTCTGTGTTTATATCTGTCAGTATTTGCTTTATGTATTTAGGTACTCCTGTGTTGGGTGCATGTATGTTAATGAGTGTAATATCCTCTTCTTGTATTGATTTCTTTGTTATCATTTAATGCCCTTCTTCATCCTTTGTTATTGACTTTGTTTTAAGGTCTATTTTGTCTGATATGAGTATTGCTACTTATACTTTCTTGTAATTATCATTTGCATGAAATGCCTTTTTTCATCTCCTCACTTTTGGTCTGTGTGTCTTTAGCTCTGGAGTGAGTCTCCTATAAGCAGCATATAGATGGGTCTTGTTTTATTATCCAGTCATCCACCCTATGTCTTTTGATTGGATCATTTAGTCCCTTTACATTTAAAATGATTGTCAATAGGCATGTGCTTATTGAAGTTTCATTACTTGTTTGCTGTTTTTGTAGTTCTTCTCTGCTCTTTTCTTCTTCTTTTAGTTTCTCCCCTTATGGTTTGATAATTTTCTTTAGTGGTATGCTTGTGTTCCTTTCTCCCTAGTTTTTTTGTGTCTGTGGTAGGTTTTTGGTTTGTGGCTACCATGGGGTTTATAAATGTTGACCTATAAGTATATCTACTTGTTTTAAACTGGTAGTCATTTAAGTTCAAACACATTTTTACTCCCCTCTCCCACTTTGTGTTTTTTTATTTCATATTTTACATTGTCATTTTATCCCTTTACTGATTATTGTAATTATAGTTGGTTTCACATTCTTTTGTCCTTTAATCTTCATACTACCTTATTTAAATAGTTGATTCTCAGCCTTTGCTATATATTTGCCTTTACTGTTGGTATTTTTCTTTTCTTACAGATACTTCTTTTATAACCTTTTCTTTTCACCTTAGAGATGCCCCTTTAACATTTGTTTTAGAGTAGGTTTAGTATTGATGAACTCTTTTAGTTTTAACTTGTCTGAGAAGTGTTTTTTTGTTTGTTCATTTGTTTTAATCTCTCCTTCAATTCTAAATGATATTCTTCCTGGGTAGAGTATCTTAGGTTGAAGGTTTTCCCCTTTTAGCACTTAGAATATATTCTGCAACTCCCTTCTGGCCTGCAAAATTTTAGCAGAAAAATCAGCTTATAGCCTTATGGGGCTTCCTTTGTATATGACTCTTTGTTTTTCTCTTGCTGCATTTAGAGTTCTCCCTTTAACTTCTTTTGCCATTTAACTTATGAAATGTTTTGGTGTGGGTCTGTTGGAATTCATCTTGTTTGGGGCCCTCTTTGTTTCCTTTTCCTTGGATACCTGTTTCTTTCTTGAGGTTTGAGAACTTTTCGGCCATAATTTCATCAAATACATTTTCGACCCCCTTCTCTCTCCCTTCTCCTTCTGGGACCCCTATAATATGAATGTTGGTATACTTGATTTGTCCTAGAGGCCCCTTAAACTGTTCTTATTTTTTTATTTGGTGTTCTTTTTGCTGTTCTGATGGGGCAGTTTCCATTATTCTATCTTTCAGATCACTTATGCATTTTTCTGTGTCACCTACTCTGCTGTTCATTGCTTCTAGTGTGTTTTTTATTTCATTTATTATATTCTTCATTTTTGACTGGTTCTTTTTCATATTTTCTAGTTCCTTGTTAAATTCTTACTTTTTTCGTCTATTCTTTTCCTTAATTCAGTTAGCATCCTTTGATAATGCTTTGAACTTTTTATTTGGTAAATTATTTGTTTCATTAGTTTTTTTCAGTGGTTTTATCTTGTTCTTTCACTTAAAACAAATTTCTCTGTCTTTTCATTTTGCTTAACTTTGTCTCTATGAAATTAGGTGAAACAGTTACCTATTGTGGTCTTGAAGGGGTGTCCTTGTGTGGGAGCATCCCTATATAGTCTGCATGTGCCCAGTGGCTTTGGTGGGAGAACTAGATCTGACATGAACAAGAGACATGTCTTTCTCCAAAGTGCACTGGTAGCCATCATCTTGGTAATCAGTGTGGCTGGAGATGGGTGGTTAGGGCGAGAGCCAGGTATGACTCGGTGGTTCTCCTCTGTTCAGTGGCCAGCACCACCCTACTGTGGATGAGGGCAGGTCCCAAGTTGCTGGAGCAGAAGCCCCGAAGGTCATGTCTGAGCTGGCTCCATTCTCTTTAAGTATGTGTGCTCCCTTATCTCATCACCAGCACCCTTGCCTCACAGTGGAACAGTGCTGGAGCAAGAGGGGCTGGGACAGGCACTTGGCATGGGATTGGATGCAGGCTGTTGTGGTTCCAGCTGTAGTCAGAGACCCAAACTGCTTCTGATACACTGCCAGTAGTAGCTACCCCTTCCCTGGTCAGATGCTGCTTTGGGTCAGAGCTACCTTTGTCTCTTGGAGCTGAGCTCTCTCCTTGGCCACAGCATCCCTCACCCCAGTTTGCATCATGAAGCAAGTGGGGCCAGAACAGTTGCTTGGCTCAGGCTGTGGCACGCACCAGGGCAGTTGCAGGAAAGTCGGCCAGTGTCTCAATGCAGTTTCAATCTGCCTTCTCTGCCCTGTTCTGGGAGCAAGCAAGCATGTGTACACTCTTCACGAGTGGAGTTGATGTTTCCCACAGCCTTCCTGTTACTCCTACCAGCCCTCCAACAAAGCAAGAGGACTCTTTTTCCCAACATGTGGCTCAAACCACTTATTCTCCAGGGATTATCTCTGTCCATGTAATCCCCCTCCTCTTCTGAGTACTCTCTTAGGGGCACAGGTCCCAACCTGATCAGTTTTCTTCCCTTCCTACCTGATTCCATGTGGATGTTTCTTATAGCTTTGGTTTTAGAGTAGTCTATCTGCCAGTCTCCAGTTAGTTTTCACTGAAAATTATTCCACATGTAGATGCGTTTTTGATGTGTTTGTGGGGGAACTTGAGTTCTACATCCTCCGATTCTGCCATCTTGATTCACCCCCACCCAATAGCAATAATTGTTTACATTAGTTTTACTCTGGCAAAATGGCTTCTAGACTAGCTAATATTTTTTTCCCCAACACTGGTGCTTAAAATTTATTATTTTCATTAATAGCAAATGGGTAGATATATTTATAGAGAACTGAATGTTTAATAAAAGTGGTACAAGCATACATCTTTGTCTTATTCATGATGTTATAGGGGAAGCATTTAATCTTTTGCATTAAATATGATGTTAGCTATAGATTTCAAGTTCATCATCTTAAGGATGTTACTTTCTATTCCTAGTTTTTTCAGAGTATTTCTCACAGGAATAGAGCTTGAATTTCTGTTGATTTTTGCATATATTGATAAGATCATATGGTTTTCCTTTTTTAGTCTTTTAATAGAGTATATTACATTGATTTTGAGTATTAAATCAATTTGCATTCTTGAGATAAAGCTTTTTATCATTATACTATTCTGTGCTTTGAAATGTGCCTTGTCTAATATTTATACTGCCATGTCAGCTTCTTCTGGATTAGTGTTAACATGGAATATCATTTTATATCCTTTTAATTTTAATCTATTTGATCTTTACATTTTAAATGTAAACAAGCCAAGAGGACTCTTTTTCCCAACATGTGGCTCAAACCGCTTAACTTGTTGATTCTTAACTTTCATCAAATATGATAATCTCTGCCTTTTAATTTAATCTCTTCCTTTAAGTAATTTACATTTAATGTGATAATTGATTTAGTTGAATTAAACCTACCAACTCGATGTATTATTTTTAAAATAAATTTATTTATTTATTTATTTTTGGCTGTGTTGGGTCTTTGTTGCTGCGTGCAAGCTTTCCCTAGTTGCAGTGAGTGGGGGCTCCTCTTCGTTGTGGTGCTTGGGCTTCTCACTGCAGTGGCTTCTCTTTGTTGTGGAGAACAGGCTGTAGGCAGGCGGGCTTCAGTAGTTATGGTACACGGGCTCAGTAGCTGTGGCTCATGGGCTTAGTTGCTCCGTGGCATGTGAGATCTTCTCGGGCCAGGGCTCTGAACCCATGTCCCCTGCATTGGCAGGATGCTTCTTAACCACTGTACCACTGGGGAAGCCCCTTGATGTATTTTTTCAATTGTCCAATTTGTTCTTTGTTACCTTTTCTCTTTACTATTTTTGTGATTTTATGAAGTTCATTGAACTTCTTGTATCTGTGGGCTTATACTTTTCCTCTAATTAGGAAAATTCTTCAAATGTCTTTTCTGTTCCTCCTCTCCTTTTCTCTGGATACTCCAATTACATGCATATTAGACAGATTTAAGTTGGATAGTTTGTATTGCAAGTTTTCAAGTTTACTGAGTTTTTCTCCTTCAGTATCTAATTTTCTAGTAATATCATTCAGTGTATTTTTCAACTGAGGAATTATAATATTTATTTTAGGAGTCTGCTTTGTAATTCTTTTTAAGTTTTCATGTTTCCACTTAACTGCTCAATTTTTCTTATACCTTTATAAACAAATATGTAATAGCTGTTTGAATGGCTTTGTGTACTAATTTTATTATCTATATTATTTCTGGGTCTGTTTTATTGGTTGATTTTTCTCCTCATTATGGATAAATATTTTTCTATTTTTTTCATGCCTGGAAATTTTTGATTAGAGTCCAAACATTGTAACTTCTGTCTTCTGGCTGCTGGATACTTTTGTTTTACATAAAATTATTTATTTTATTTATTTATTTTTGGCTGTGTTGGGTCTTCGTTGCTGCACTCGGGCTTTCTCTAGTTGCAGCAAGGTGGGGCTACTCTTCATTGCAGTGCATGGGGTTCTCATTGTGGTGGCTTCTCTGTGGCAGAGCATGGGCTCTAGGCACATGGGCTTCAGTAGTTGTGGCATGTGGGCTCAGTAGTTGTGGCTTGCAGGCTGTATAGCACAGGCTCAGTAGTTGTGGTGCATGGGCTTAGTTGCTCCTTGGCATGTGAGATCTTCCTGGACCAGGGATCGAACCCATGTCCCCTGCATTGGCAAGTGGATTCTTAACCACTGAGCCACCAGGGAAGTCCTATCCTTTTTTATTCTCATATCATTTGACTTCTTTTTTTTCTTGGTTGCAGTTAAGTTTCTTGAAAATAGTTTGATCCTTTTGACATTTGCTTTTAAGCTTTGTTAATTCATATCAGAGCTGAACTTAGGACTAATTTTGTCCATTCCTGAGGTGATAACCATCTATGTACTCCACCTGAAGACTGTCGATAGTTTATTTCCTTTTTCTCAGAGACAATTGTCCTTGTTGCTTGTCAAGACTTTTCTACTATCGTCTATGCAAACAAATTCTGCTCTTAGCCCTCTGTTTGTCTGGAGATTGTTCTCTCTGGTTTTTATACTGTTCTTTCCCCAGCCTCAAGTAGGTTCCTTACACATGTACACTGATTAGGACTCAGGTGAAATCTCATGAAACCCACTATAGATTTCTGGCTCTCTCTCTCTCTCTCTCTCTCTCTCTCTCTCTCTCTCTCTCTCTC